>NW_005842511.1:349959-359839 GCF_000455745.1 Alligator sinensis | reverse complement strand
TGCACTCCAGCCCAGCTGTGCAGCGCCTACCCCTGCCCCAGCCCCAGCCCCACTCCCTCCCTCACCGTGGGGACCTCGATCTGCCCTCCCCCTCCCCACCGCTCCTTAAAAACGAGAAAAAAATAAAGGGATACATGAGGTGAAACTTTGAGGCAGAAGGGGTACATTTGTTAAAAAAGATTGAAACCCTGCCTTGAGCCATCTGGTCCCTTTACTCCATGTATTGGATCATGTGGATATGGAAAATTGATTCCCTTTTATTCAGTTCCCTTCCATGCATCAATTTGTCATTGAATCTTTCATTGTAGTAGGAGTTCATGCAGTTGATTATGGTAAGAACTGATCACCCTTTGATTCCAAAGTAAATGTGTACCATGGGAGATGATTTCATTTAATTAATTTTTTAATAATTTTTCTCCAATGATTTTGAAAGTGCTAATACATTTTCACAAGACTGAGCTTAAAGACTGACAGAGCAGTCCGTGGATAACTGTTTGTCTTCAGCAAAAAAGAAAAAAAACCCCAAATAATTGCAATATCCTTGGTATGCAAACTGTGTAAGTTTTAGAATTTGGCAGAGGTATTGAACTGTACAGATTGTTTGGAAAGAACTGTTTCTAGATATTATATTACTTATCTCATAGTGCAAAAGGTGAATGTTGGTGTTCAATAATAAAAGCAGAAAAAGATGTATTGAATTTTATCCCATAAAAAAGTTAAGAACGATTGTACCAGAAATAAAAAGAAAAAGAGGGTGGATTGATGCTTTAAACTCTGCCTGTACCTGTGTCTGTGGTCATGTCTGTGTTGGTCTCCTTTTTTTTTCTTTTTTTTTTATCTTGCATTCTACCAATCTATTTTCAGTCATGTAAATGGCATATAGATAAATGCTTTAGATAAGGCAAAGCAATAACAGAAATAGCATGGTTTAACATCTTATTGGAAAGTGGTGCTGGCTGGCCTAAAACATATTAAGCTTATGCATGTTGCAACATTTTCCTGCAGGATTTGCAAAACAAACATTATTTTTTTCAATATTTATACTGCAGTAGCTCTGAAGGGTCACTGTTAAGGCTCTATTGTGCTGTTCATTGAAAGAAAACTCCACAGGGTAATACAGAGGACTAGATCCAAATAGGGGACTTAGCTTTCACAGTCCTGGGCACCATGTGGCATCCACATTGCAGAAATGGCTACTTAGGCTCCCTATAAATTTTAGGGGAAAAGTCTTCTGAGAATGGGATTGACAAAGCAGGGACCTACCTGCAGCCAGTAAGAAATGCTGAGGAGAGGGGAGCTGTGGTTTAAGCCTTGCTTATAAGGGCATCACTGTGGACTATTGTTGAGGCATATATGACCCACTGGGATTCAGAACCTTGATCCCTTTCCTGGAACTGATCACTCAAGCTAGCTTTTTCACACTATACAGCCAAAGGAGAAGGTAGTGCTGTCACTTGGGTCTCTGAAAAAAGAGCTCAGTGGTTGCAGCACTTGCATAAAGCTCTACTTTATGGAATATCTAGGTGTGGTTCCCTCTGTGTCGCAAGTTTTTAAGCCACATCTCCCACATAACTACCAGGCTATATGATATTCTGATATGTACTTCTCTCTCCTTCTGAGGCTGTTCTACTTTGTGTGAACCAGAAAAAAAGAGCAAGAATGATGCTTGGCAGGAGACAGAAGAGGAGATCTGAATTCTAGTCACTACTCTAATGACCATTTTTAATATTTTATAATAAGTATCCAGTGAAGAAGAGTTTAGAACAAACCTCCCCTCTGCTGGATGAATATTCTAACAAGTTCAGTTATTAAATGGTGTGATAAAACAAGCAGTAAGACACACAGTTATTCCACTTAAAATATATAATAACTTTGTGGCCTGTTCTTATCACACCATTAACTGCACGTGTGGCCATGTTCTCCTCTGTGACTCAGAGCCTGATCAACTGAGAGACTCTCAGCCACAGGAGTGCACCACCTGCTGCCATCCCCACAGCAGATACACTCGCAGTGGCGGCAGTGTTCCCCACACTGCCCACCCCCCCACAATGAGCCCCACACCAATCCAGGGCTCCCCCTGGCACGAGCAATGAAGTATAGAAGGATCTGATGCACAACCCCACAGTCATGCCTTTTGCCATGCACATAACATAGCAGGAGGCACAATTGTGTGAATCATGCATTAGATCCTATCATGTCTTAAACTGAATGTCTAGAGGGGCCCTTACACTCGCACTCACTCTCTGACCCAATAACTGTTAGTTATGACTGTTAATTTTTCCATGCAAAGTAGAACAGATGCAACAGAAAGGATGGAGAACAACCCACCTCAGAGTACCCTACAACCAGGTGATAATAGACCTGATTCAAAGGAGGAATGCCTAATTGTGAATCTCAACTCAAACTTTATTATAAGCTATACATCTACCCTTTTAACACTCAAGCCCAGGGGTGCACCTTTGGGCACTTAGGGACTTTCATGCCAAAAACCTGTGTGCCTAACTGATCAGTAAGTAGGTGTTACAGATCTGAATTTTGAATGTAGGTGCCTCCCAAGCTTGCAAAACAGGTATCTCACCCTGTAGTACATTTTCCACCAGGGAACTAAATGCTACAAGCTACTGTCAAATAGGTCTTTACCATTTTTAACACAAATACTAGGATTAGTCCTGCTATGACTGTACAAATCACATCAACAATTTGTAACTTTGGGCATGTCTGCATCACTGGTCTGGTGGGTAAGGCAGCAACACCTTCAAACATGCTATGGTCCTTTCTGCATGGATTGCCTCAAGAGACAGAAGCAGACTAGCCATGTTTGTGCAGTGCTGAAGTTGAACTAATTAGTACATAGCAACATTCAGGTACATTATGAATACAGTCATTCGTAGCACACGCTCCACATTGGCTTACTTTAAGTTGCTTAAATGTAGATTGGGAGCGCCGCAAGTAGCCATTTGCCACTCCTGGGAGCTGTGCAAGTAACTCAGGGTTGGGGCAGGGTCAAGTGGAATCAGGAGAGGCTACTGGTTCCATGGTGGGGGGTTGGAGGGGGTCTGGAGGAAGAAGGTTGGTGGAATTGGGGGCCATTGGCACATCCACAGGTAGGAGGGAGGGTTAGGGGACTAAAATAGCCATATCAGGGTCAGGAGGTGGGAATAACACAACCCTGGGACTCGGTTGAGTGGCTGGGCTTTTCCAGACCTGGTGCTGTGCTGCAAATATGTGCAAATGATTAGCTTTTTCTTAGATCAGATTAACCTAATTTTGATCTAACTTAGTTCACCTCCTCAGGTGAACTAACTTAAATCAGGTGTGCCATTTGTTGGGCAGTTTAAGGCCTTCAAACACCTGTAAAACTAGGCATTTAGGCTGAACCTAACCCTGGTTTGGTCAATTAAATATAATGCCTGGACGTACCCTTAGCTACCTGTTTCTGGTCCAGCAGGCAGCATGGCACAAGTATCATTGTCAGGAACTGCAAGTTTGTTGTATAAATATGACTTTAGGTTGCAAATTCTGGGGAGCAGGAGCTATCTTTCTTAAGTAGTTGGAAGGTGCCTAAGTGCAGAGCATACGTACATGAGGAATAGAAACAAAAGAAAAATTAAATAAAACTTTGCTGCCCTGTCCACAAATAGAAATAATAAAGAGTCATACAACTACTATAGTGATCTTACATTCAACAATAGTAGCCCTGAGACTCTTAGGTTTAAAAACAAACAGCAGGAAACAAACATATAACCCAAAGAGTTCAGAATTTTCTGGGTTTTGTTTTTCTTTAAAAAAAAATCCATATGCAAGAGGATTTTGCAAGAGCTATTCTTGCCATAATTTTGAAAGGGGCCAGTGTGTGTCAAATGATTATGCTTGCCAGCACTCTTGGGCCATTATAGAGAGATCACATGATGGGGCTGGGGATGAAGCCAACAGTACCACTATTCATTCAGTTTTAGTTCAGGCCACAGGGGGTAAATTTTCCTAACAGAGCACTGGAGATATGCATACAAATCCCATTACTCGATAATGAGATTTGTGTGCATAAAGTTTCATGCACTGAAAATTTAAATTTAGGTGCCTAGTTTTCCATGTGACCCAACAAATTACTTGATAGAAAACCCAGCAAAGTGAAAAAGTTGTTCTAGGAACTTTCATGTGGCTTTCCCTTCCCTCATTTGTTCATTCACCAGATGGAACAATGTGATTTTTTATTTTTCCAAGCATAATCAGGACAATTTGAGAAGGTCAAGGCAGAAGTGAATGAAATATTAAATAATACATAATAAAAGTAGCTGTGATGCTGCGTGCTAGTATTTTCAAATTACTTCATGTTAATTTTTTTTTATCTCTGAATCATGTGTCACTTTCTGAAGGAGCAAGAGTCTGATATTAAGAAAAAGATACGCAAGAAGAAGAACTCTTAAAAAAACACTGCTATAGATTTGTTCAGCTCTTTGTTTGTTATATAACCCATACAATTAACTGGTGGTAGATGGCAGAGGAAAGTGGTTCTGTTGGTACCATGCCAAGGAATCAGAAAACTATGAACAGATATCTGATTTTTGAAGAGTTTGGAACACATTCCCTGAAATAGGCCATTATAGATGAGAAAAAGGAAGTGGTAAATATGACTACTTGTTAAGGGAAAGACCATACAGGACTTAATGTGCAACCGCCAACTCTCATCAGGAGGCATTGCCCTCCTATATGGGTCTGAGAGCCATTGTACCAGAACAGCTCCATATATAACCAAACAGTCCAAATATACCCACTTTTGATAGGGATTTGTATAGAAGGCAGTGGTAGTACTCTAACTTGTATTTCTGCATTCTGTCTTTAGAGGCAGGGTGTCTAATCCTCAGTAGGTGTCTAACCCTCTCAAGTTCTGGAAGATCGAAGTTAATGTGTATCAAGTACCTTGCTATTTTGAGATGAGGTATATGGGGTGGGGGTGGGTGGGTGGGGGGGGGAAGCATGCAGTATACATGATTCTCTACTCTCCTCAGGATTAAGGAAGGCATCTGTCTCATTTTGCTTCTGTCCACACCTAATACCAAAGAGGAACATGTACCCAAAGTTATTTTTCTTTACCTATTGCACAGCAGCTTGTTCAGAAATGTAGTGTTTGCTTTTAAATTCTTGTCACAATGCCTGAAGACTTAAAGGCACAGTTTAACATAACACATTTTATTTCTGTTATTGCGAACTGCAATCCATTAAAATGTTACATATTGTTTGCAACATTTTATGACCATATTTGTCTTGAGTGGCTATAAACTAGAACTAGTTTCAGTTTGGTATATCAGAAAAGGCACTGGTTGGTTATCAGTTTATATTATGTGTTCCTATCTATTTTGGTCCATGAAACGTTAAAGGCATGCAGCTCTCTAACTATTTTAAATTGTTAAGGGGAAAGACAAATACTGTATTTACTAGAATACAAGATGATGTCTTTGCCCCCAGCTAACACGGGGAAAAACATCTCTCCTCTTTTAATCGCACACAAGGAAATCTCACTAAATACATTGTCTATCATTAAGCTGTTTTCAAAAGCAGCATGTGCTCATCAATGGAAGCCAACTATAAAGGTGATTAAATACAGCCAACACTGAGCATGACTATAAAGCACATGGCCCACATTGAGCAAACATGCTGATGGGAACCTTTTCTTATTACTGTATTATTACAAAACAACTCAAAGAAATTGCACTAACATAAAACTTGACAACCTCCTCTACAACAATACCTTGTTCTTATTACACCTCTTTCTGCCATTAACACTTTACCCTCTCATACACCATCCCCAACCCAGGAGGAAGCAAGAACATTCATTCTGTCCTTTTGGATGAAATACCACCATTCTTCAATCACTTCATTCTTCACCACACTTCATCACTTCTCTGCCTTCTCCTTTCCCATCTCATCCACACCTTGATCCACATAGTATTTCAGTTCATATATTGCCACCTCCAAAAAACATTTTCTTCTGTTAAAAGCCAGTCCCATGACCAAAAGTAGGTTTCTCTCCTTCCATCACTACTGTTGCACAAGTAGTATGATTCTCATTCTCTGTGTCTCCAGGACTTTGGACATTAACCCATATAATACCATTTCATATGTTAAGTCACAGTTCAAATTAAGCACCCTTAAAAAATGATGCACCCCCCTCCCGTACCCCTTGCACAAAAAGGCAGTCCCAAAATACATGTGATACAGATTCTTCAGCCCCACATGTCTCTGTTGGGCATGCTGCCAATCTTATCAAACTACATTTATGCTGAATGCCCCTCACACGAAGAATATCCCATATCATCAACCATATGATAACCATATGTTCCCCATTCAATCTATTATCTGTCATTTCTTTCCACACTTTTGCCATCTGTCCTCCCATCAAATCCCCAATTATTTTTATCATGTCTTTCTTTTTTATCATATTAATCACCTTCTTACAGTCTTTCGAACACTCTAATCCCACTCCCTCCGGTTTATTTACCCTTAAGAAACTCTCCATCCTCACATAGTGGGCTGCCATGCTCACAGGTTTTTTTTTTCCAATTCCCCCCTATGTGCCCCAATTTCTTAATGTTCTTCCTGCCAGGTAACAGCAGAAACATGCAGTCTTCCCCATCCCCTCCATTGCCTCCTTACAGAATATAATTATAAAGTAAGCATACGTAAAGCTTTCCAAATCCACCACTCCCCAACCAACCTCCTAATTTCCTGGCTTTCTATAGCTCCATTCTGTCTCCCTTTGTCTTTTAGTTCTCCCCACCAACCCCCCGTCCCCCATATATGCCTCTGTACCCTCTTTATCTGCTGTCATGACAGTGGATACACCATCCCCAGGTAAAGGATGACTGACACGAGTACCATTTTCACTGCAGCCACTTTACCCTTTAAAGATAAATTATGTTACTCCACAAACCCAAGATCTGCCTCACTCTTACCTCTAACTTCTCTCACACTTTTGTTCCTTTCTCTTCAGCATCCATTAGTATTCCCAAGATTTTGATTACACCCTCTACCACCAGCAGCCTGAACTTCTGTAAATTCTCCCAATTCCCCATTCCCATCAATGTAATTTTTATCTTATTTAATTTCATCCCTGACACTTCACCATAGTACTCAGTATGTTTCAATACCCTCTGGATTGATATGTTGTCCTATGTTCACGTCAAGCATATATAATGTACACTTAACTTCTCCTCCTGGTATCTTCACACTACTTATCAGCTTATCATCATGAATTCTCAGTGCCAATGACTGTATCATGCAAATAAAAAGATTGGGGGAAAGCAGACATCCCTGCCTTACCCTTGTTTGTATGGCATATGCTTTGCTTAAGTAGCCATTCATCAGTACTTAACTTCCTGCTTTACTGTATAACGCTTTAACCCATCTAATTGTCTTCACAGGAAACCTCACCCTCCACAATACTTCAGACAACAAATCTTGTTCCACCCTATCATAAACTTTTTCCAGGTCTAAATTTATTATTACCACATTTCTTTTCCTCTCTTGCACAACCAGTTCATCTTTCATCTTTCATTAATCATAGGGTCTAGGCATCCTCCTATTAGGAACACCACACATTTGTGCTACACATCTGCTACATAGTCATGCATTCTTTTGGCCAATACTTTTGCCATCCATTTGTAGTCTATGTTTAAAGGGCTGTTGGTTTCCAGTTGCCTAAAGCATCTTCCTTTCTTTGCTTGAATGTCAAAATTAACACACCTTCTGCAAATCCTCCCCTAGCTCCTCACCCTCCATTATTTCTCTATATGCCTCTATTATATCTGTCCCCAGCCATTGCCAATTTTTTTCATAGAGTTCCACCAGAAGTCCATCTCTTCTTGGTGCCTTCCTTCTCTTGCAAGCTTTTAAGCAGTCCTCCACCTCTCTCATATTTAACTTCTCCTCCAATTTTTGTTTCTTTCCATCCTCTATTATTTCCTTTATCCCTTCAAGGAACACCTTCATTTTCTTCCATCCACTCGTCTTCTTTTGTGCAGCTCTTTATAAAACTCTGCCACCATGTCCAAAACCTTCCCCCTCAGTTTTAACTGCTTTCAGTTCCATCCTTCTTTTCCTCAACCTTGCCAAAAAAAAGTACTTACATCATCCTTTCCCCTTCTCCACCCAAGGTGCTCTAGTCAGAAAGATTTTCTCATCTGTTTTCCTGTTGAACCACTCTTCAGTCTACTGCTTTATGTCTTCCAATTCTTCTTTCACTTGTACTCTTGTTACTACCAACTTTAATAATTCCTCTTTCCTTGCCTGTAATTCTAGCTCTTCCACCCCTTTCTTCACTTCTCTTTGACCAATATTTCTAAAAAAATATTTTTCTTCTCTTGATCATTGTCCACCACTCCAGACTCTTATAGTATGTCTTCAGTGCCCTCCTTCCTCCTCCTTCCAGTTTCACATATTCCTGATAGGTCTACACGTTTTGTAATAATTGAACATTTAACTTCCACATCCCTTTGCCCCCTACCTTCATTTTTATCTAAACTCACTTCCATTCTCAACATCTGATGATTGCTGAAGGTCACGTCTATGATTTCCTTCTTTTCAATTCCTCGCCCTTTTGCCATTAATACAAAATCAGTCCTCAACACGCGTCTCCTGCTTGGTTGCATCCACATAATCACCTTCTCACCAACCCATATATATTTTAAGCCTCCTTCTCTTACTATATTAATCATTACTTTTGACAGGCTCTCTCTCTCTCCCTCCCCTAGGTCCCCTCTCCTGTCCGTCTTCACAATAATACAATTGTAATCCCCCACCAAAATTTGCTGCCTACCTCTGCCTACATACACTTCTAATTTCTTAAAGTGATCTATCCTTCCTTCTCTTTCTACTGGTGTGTATACATTAAAAATCTCTAATACTTTCTTTTCAAACTCCACCACCATCCATTGCAATCTCTCTCTCACAATAACTTGCTCTTACCACACTTCCACTTCCTTATTCTTGAGCCAAGTCTTGACTTCAGCCACTTTGTTTACATCTGACCCTACCCACCATGACGGTCCCCATTCCCACCTATTTCCAAAACACTTGTAATCCCTTTCCCATGAGATTCCACATTCCTGTAAACATATTATGTCCACTTTAACCCTGCTCAATCTTGGCATAATCTTAGCCCACCTCTTCAACATTAACATACTTCTGACATTTATAGATGCAATACACAAAGTCAACCTTGTGCATTTAAATTTTACATCTCTACCACTTTCTAAGTCTTCTATGCTGCTACTTGACACAGTCAACTCCAATTCTCTCCTTTTTTGTATCCACATAGTTTTTTATGTGTTTTTGTTGCTTTGATGTTCAATAAAGGTTCCCCTTTCCCCTTTCTCTCATGTTTCTGCTTTCCCCCTTCTCCTTTCCCCTCTTCATTAGTCCCAGACCACATTAGCTCCAAGGAGTTTTTGATCAACCTGTCTCCCTCCCCTTCTCTCTCTTTGTCCTCCTCCTTCTTTCTACACTTCATAGGGTGTGATTTTTATTTCTTTTCCCAATTTGGCTCTCTTCTTCTTTCTCCTGCTCTGTCCTTATTCCTCCTTCCTAGTCCTGTAGCATTCTCTCCTCCTTTCCTTTCCTCTGTCTCAAAATCACTTGTTCTACTTATATTTTCTTCTTTTCCCTCCTCTGTTGCCAGCTATGCCATTTTGACTACTGAAATTTCATTCTCTTCCTCCCCAACTCTTGTTTCTTGTGGCATCTTCACCACTGCCCTGCATTCTGAATCAACATCTTCTTCCCCACTTTCCCTTTCCTGTCTCTGCTGCTCCTTTGTAGCTCTAGCTTTGAGAAGCACCACAAAAATAATACACCTCGGTGCTTCTTGGTACTCTGCTGCCCTGTG
>NW_005842511.1:344190-349949 GCF_000455745.1 Alligator sinensis | reverse complement strand
CCTTCACATCTGTAGCATAATGTGTACTGACAGTATGCAGCCAGATGTCTTTCTTGCCCACACTTGCTACAGAGCTTAGACTGTCCAAAATAAATTGTAAACTCTCAGTGCGGCCCTACTTGGATAGCTGACAATAAGCGCACAATCCCTTGAGGACTCCTTTAATCCATCCTCATTACCACCTGAGCTCTCCATGATCCTGTCCATATACCATATTCATCATGTATCTTCTTAACATACATAGCATTTTGTACATAATTCTCCAACCATTTCTCTATCTCCTCCATCTCAAGCATATCCATATACATTAACATAATGATTGTCCTTTTTCTTGTCTTTTCTCCTTCAGTAAATCTTATCATCTTCAGTTCTTCTCTCTCCTACCACTGCATTGGTCTTCTAAAAATCCTCATAAACTTCTTGGCTACAATATGAAAATTCCCAAGACTTCTGGTTAGGAAAAGTGACCAGGCTATTCAAATGTTCCACTTAACATCCAAAACTTCAAAGAATATTTTCTCTATAAATTCATATCTATTCATCATATGAATTCTCTGTTCTCTTTCCCCTGTTAATACTGCTCTTATTCTTAGGCATAGATTACCTGCCACTCTCTCTCTTGCTTCCTCCCATGTTCTTTCTCTTTGCAGGTCTGGCTTATTCCTCCTACTAGTCTTCCTCTTCCCTTCAATTACTGTTTCCTCCCTCGTTTCTCTCTCTGGACCCCCTCTCCTCCTCTTCTTCTTTTCTTCCTACCACCTGGATACTTACCTCATTGCTTCCCTCAGTAAAGCCTCTTCCAAAACTGCCACTCCCACAACACCTTTCTCTCCTAACTTCTTTCATCCCCTCTTCCCCACCTTCATCTACCCTCTATCCCCCTGGTGCTCCTGGCATCAATCAAGGCAGTAAAACCAGGCCTCTGCCTGGCTACAACACTTAATCTTCACCAAGGAGTGGCCAAGAATCTATGCTGCTGATGGGAACCTACCACAAGGATAGGTTAGTACAGTCTATCTGAGTAAGACATATGGCAGTGCCCATTAAGCACAGTTCCCCTCACCACCAACTCATTTTCAAGTCCTGGTGAGCACAATACAGCATACCCAGAATTTATTTCTTGGCCTCTTTCTCAGTTTGGCACATGTGATTAGTGTGGCCATGTCCTCCATAATTTGAAGCCAGACCAGGTAGCCCTGCATATAAATTTTTGGAGCATCTTAAGACTTGGGATAAGAACACCTGGTTCCAGACATGAGTGGTGTCTAATCAGCACATGGATCCTTTGTCAGGGATATCTGGAGTACTGACACAGACTGTGCAGTATTGAGCTTTGACAGCACCATGGCTTGAAATGCTGTTGACTGATGGGGCCCAGCCCAATAAACATTGTGGTAAATCATGTGCCTTTGGCTTTGAATTAATATCACTGCTTCTCAGCCTTTTAGCTAAGAGCAAGCAAGACTGAGGGCATCTGAACTTCAAGCTCTTGAGGCCCAGGCCTTGTATTTAGGATGCCTGCCTGGATTTGGGGAATATCCAAAACCACAGACCAATTGGTCTAGGAGGAAAGATATTTGTCTGGGGGTAGAGCTACATTGACTTGACAACTGAGCTCTGCTCAGTTGAATTTTGGAACTTGACTATTGGGTTTGCCCAATTGAATCTGGAGCTGATTTGGCCCGTGAAATAAAAGCGAGTTTGTTCTATATATATAAGTAGGTGCCAAAGTGCTGTTCAAAAGTGTGTTTATGAAGTGTGCTAAAACTTGCATCAGTTTCAAAAGAAGGTAACATGCATCAATCCTGGATAAACTAAATTAATGAGTACTATATGCAAATTGCTACAGCTATGTTTAATTTCAAGGTCATTGTGTTAAAATTTGCTCTTCACTTCTATGTGCTCAGGGAGAGCAGGGTATGCCAGTGAGGAGAGGAGAAAGGGGCTGCCAGGGGGAAACACTGAGGGGAAGCAAAGACCAAAGGGCTATCTGACCCCGCCCAGATTTATTTTCCCTGCTGTAGCAATGGAAAAGGGGCAAATTCAAGGCAAGTCTCCAATAATTAGATTCTATACTTGGAAAATTATAATCAGGTCTAATTTTTCCATATATAGAATCTAATATATTAGGGGGTCATCTTCTATTTGAGTAAATATGGTAATCATTCAAAGGAGGATGGCTTACAAAATGAGCTCAAAGAACATATTCACTGTCATTGCAAACAGACATTGCATTTATCCCAAGATAAACTATTTTATCCCAGGACAAAGTACAATCATACAGATGCCTAAGTCCATTGTCCTGGGATAAATTCTAAAAAAGATTCCCAGATAAAAGGTAGTAACAGTTTATCCTGGATATTGCAAAGAATGATTTACAGTTATAGTGGGATATTTTTGTTCCAATACAAACATAGGATTTCTGATTTAACTGTGATTGCTCACTTACTTAAAAACAAAAAGAGAAAACAAATACAGAAAAGAAACTTGCCAGCTTGTTGTGGTTTTTTTTCCACTTACTTCTCCTCTTTAACATAGCTTTGATACCTTATGCTAATATTCTTCTCCCAGTGTGCTTTTCTGGATGCTAGCCCTTTAAATTTAGCAGAGACCTAACTCAAATTAAACATTTTGCAGCTGGCTGCATCTGCCTCTTTTCTTACTGATAAGTATTAGCTCGTGCTCTGATTCTCCAATCTTACTCCTGGCAAGATGCACAAGACAGTGAAGGGCTCAGAGTAGTTCCACTTGATAAAAGGGTTTGATGGGGAGTGATATGGTGGGTAATATGTAGAGCACTGAAAACTTGTCAAAATTAGCCAAGAGAGGTCTATTTACCATTTTATGGAGCTACTGTCCACATAATGAGGACCCTGACAGCTGCAAAAGTAGTCCAGCAGATGCTTGATAATTTGAGGGAAGTATTCCAGCTCAACTGTGTGGGCTATGCACTGATTTTTTCAATCCTAGCTAAGAAAGCAGCTCAGGTGTAACTATTTACTTGAATCTAAGATGAGGTCCTCTCCCTCCCCCTCCCCCCTGACATCAGCATAGTGAAGGAACCCTTCATCTTAGATTTGTATACAAAGCAAGTGGCTGCTGTAGCTTTGACTCTGGCCATGATCCTGTACCCAAAACCAGACTCACAGCAACCTCCTGCCCCACCTCCACTTCCCTTCTGCAGCCTCTGCCCCTGCCCCCCTCTCACTGTCAGGCACAGCTTGACTTCAGCTTGGACTTGATTCCCCCCCTGGGCACAGAACACATGGAAACTCCATGCCCTGCCTTGCCAATCAGCAGCACCACCACCACTGTACAGCCTGGCAATGTCTAAGTTTCCACATGTTGTGCTCCAGGGAAGGAATCGAGTCCAAACAGCTTCTTACAGTAAGGGAGAGAGGGGAACAGAAACAGAGACTGTAATGAGTGGAGGTTATGGGGCAAGGCAGAGACTGGGAAGTTGTCGGGGGAAAGGCAGAAACCGAGGAGCTGGGGGAAGAGGGAGAGATTGAAGAGTGGTGGAGCAGAGGCAGAGACGGTGGGGAGCTGAGGATGTGTGGGTTGCAGGTGCCAGGGGGGCAGGAAAGCTGCAGGGGAAGGAAGCAGGAGGGGCAGAAGGGGCTGCCTGATTCTCCCAGCCACCTGACCTCCCACAGCCACTGTTTCCTGCTATAGCAGTTGGGGTAAACAAATTCAAGACAACCCTTTAGTTCAAGACAAATTCAAGAATCAAGATACTTAGATGCTATACCTGGAAAAGTATAGCAAATTTATAAATTTGCCATATAAAGAATCTAATTATTGGGGCAGGGGGAGGGCGTTTCTCTTAGATTCAAGTAAATGCGGTAACTATTGATATTTGGTAATACATAAATACATTTTTATAACTGTTTTGACAAGGAATTGTTAAGTGATCTATAAGGTCCCAAACCAGTGTTTTCATTTGTAGAAATTTAATTAGTAATCCCATTCCTTTCATTTTAGCTCATGTGACAAAAGTCAAATTGGCTAGTAAGGGAAATACTTCATAAATACTTCATAAACAGGATGCTGGATCTATGAGATTTTTTAGCATTAATACACAAAAAAATGGCCATTCAGGAGCCCAATTTTCCATGTGACCTGAAGGATCATTAAAAAGAAAATATAGGAAAATTGCGAAGGTCTGGGTACTTTTGCTTGACTTCCCATTCCCTTGTCTGTGTATTTCCAAAAAAACCCTGTATTATTTGGAGTGTGACTTTTAAATACAATTAATCAGGTTATCTTGTGAAGTCCAGGGAAATAAGGGAAAAGAGGAAGGGACATAAGATAACACTAAAAAATATCCTATGTCATCAAACTGTTTATATGGAACTATCTCAGTTGGATGAATGCTTTATGAAAGGATGAAAGAGTTGCACATCAAGTTCCTTAAAAAAAAAATCCTCTGTTTTAATTATTCAGGCAAAGCTATCATACAGAGCGTCTATAGGGGATAGTTTAATTTTATGCTTTTCTTTAGTGATGGCGGACTGTTATAAAATATAAATGTGTTATTTTCTTTCTTGAAAGTGCTTGTAGAAGGATCCTCACATCTCAAATTCTTTTCCCTCTGCCCTCTTTTCCCTGAATTTCTGTTTGTGGTGGCAAGAGAATAGGGGATTTTTTTTTTAACATAGACTTTTTTCTTTATATTAATTTCCACAGAAACTGTGCCAATCATGTTCTTAGAAGGCATCTTGTCTATGTGGGTTCTCATAGAAAGATTCACATGTGAGAAGCTGAAACCCATACTAACTCCATGGGGACAACTTTTAATACTGCCTGTCATTTCCTGAGATATGTCTTAGGCTAATTTTACAACCAATTTTTTTCAGGATAAGGTTCACAGGGAACTTCTCTCACTCCCTCGATCATTCTACAGTGTGTTTAATTTTTAGGGACCTCCAATAACCCAAACTGACTGACAAAGAATAGTATGAGCATGGCAAAGGGGCTTAAGGCATTGGAAAAAAAAAACATGCCCAAATCTCAGCATGTTGCATTCTTTCATAAATAACTGTCTCTGTAATCAAATTCTTATAACGGCTTCAATATAAACTTTAACCTGTATTTCCTGTAGCGCAGCGGACTTCACAGATCACAGCTAAATATCTAGTGTTTTATTTTTTTAACAGTGTAAAGAAATGAACAGTGTTAAATTTGTTCAGGCTTTAAGCAGCACATATGTCAAGATTATAATCAAGTGAAGACTGTAGTGAACACATACCACATTGTCTTGTATACTGCATGCCCCCAGATAAGACACACCCCTTGTTCTGGGAAAACAGAATGAAAAGAAAAAAAATATTTTTTTCCACAGTTATGGCTAAATGCTGAACTTGGATGGGACAGTCTGCTCACCAGTGTCATTTGCCCTCCACTTGCTGCTCAGCCAAAAGCTATTAAAAATTTGGCAGCTGCCGTATGAGAGAGAAATATCTGACTTCTGGCTGAGTGGCATAGGGAGGGCAAGTGGCATTAGAGAATGGACAGTTGGAAAGGGTGTAGAGCCCTTTGTAACCATTCCAGCATTCCCCTGCCTCCATTCCAGCACAGAAATCAACTTCCTTGTTAAAGACATACACCCAAATTATGGATGGCTTATTTGAGGTGGGGAGGTATATGTAGTATGCAAATAATTATGGTAATATGGGTTTATACTTAGATTTCTCAATTTGGACAAAAAAGCAAAAATTTAAGATTGTAAAAATGCCTTAAAAATTAGGGGGGGGGGG
>NW_005842511.1:343442-344151 GCF_000455745.1 Alligator sinensis | reverse complement strand
AAAAAAAGTAAATAAGAAAAAATAAAAAAAATGTGGGGGGGGGGGTGTGAGAGAGAGAGAGAGAGAGAGAGAGAGGAGCATAATACTATGTATTCTTTTGCACCTTTCTGTTGTATATTCACATTTAAAGTTATTGAAATATATAAAAATATTGTAGGAAGTTGAGGCACAATCATTTAACAAAGAGGTAATTTGGGGAAGAGTTTCAAAGAGACTTCAAAAACTATTGGTTTCCCTCCATATTCAAGAAATTTGTAAAGCATGCTTTTCTAAGAGGGGTAGTCTGGGGCCTTCTGCCTTTGTAGCTGATCTAAATTCTGAAATCACATAAATTAACCTGATGAAATAGTGCTAAAGCACAATGTTCTTGCTGCATTTTTCCTAAAAAAGAAAATAAAAGACATTTTGAATTTCATTCCTCCATGAAAGTTCTACTAGAAATGGGTTTGAGTTACTGTCTTAAGATGAGAAGTCATGGTTTTGACTGCTTCTATGTGACTGGAGTCAAAGTCCCATACTTAGTTTATGTTTTTCTGGAGAGTTAGCTGTGGTTATTCTGGGTATTTGGAATCTGATTATGGATGTTAAATTAGTTGTGATGTAAGCATCCCACTGAAGAATCACTGTGTTCTTACCGGTGTTGTACTAGGGTTACCATATTTCCAGTTTAAAAAAGAGGACACTTGTTGGGGGGAGGGGTCATAGGCTT
>NW_005842511.1:312148-343432 GCF_000455745.1 Alligator sinensis | reverse complement strand
GGGGGCAGTGATATGTCTGTGCCCTGCCCCTGCCCTTCACTCCCAAGCCACAGCCTCCACAGCCCTGCTGGTGCCCCTCATTCCCAATACACAGTTCCCTATCCCTCCCAGCATAGGTCCCCATGCAGCTCCCTGCTGCCCCCGAAGAACCCCCCACCCCACCTCCTTTTCCTGCTGGAGGGGCAGCCACCTCCCCACCCTGCTGCAGCCCTAGTGCTGGCAGGCACCCACCCCCAACACACCCATCCATTCGCACACCCCTCATGCACACTCACGCACACGCACACGCACAGTTCTGAAGCCCTGGCCCTCCAATCCCTGCCTCCACAGACTTATCAGCCTGCTGTTTCCAGGGTGCACACGCAGATACATGTGATGCCCCCTGCTTCCAATTGCCCTCACCCACTCCCCCACACCAAGCAGCTACTTGCTGGGGCAAGCTGAGAAGTGACAGGAAAAACTTTGATGCTGAGCAGAGTAGACTCCTGGACATTTGTGGATATTTAAAAAACCGCTCAGATGCAGATGGAAGGACCCAAAAAGAGGACATGTCTGGGAAACCCCAGATGTATGGTAACACCTACTCTACTTACTGGTATATCATACTAGAACTTCTGGGGGGAAATTCTGTGGTTATTTCTCAATGGATTTTTGGAGAGTTTCTTTCTCCTTCTGGATATCCAGGGGGGATTTACAGTAAGAAACTAAAAACTATCAGCACTTAATTATTTTGCATTGATTCACAGTGCAGTGTGGGTAAAGTACAAATGCTAGTGAAACCAGAGCCCAGACACTAATCTATATGAGTAGATAAGCTAGCTGCCATCATGGAACTTGGACAGGAGGGTTTTGTTTGTGAATTGAAGTGGAAGCTAAAGGTAAGTGTCGTGAATCTGTTTAAAACATAAGTCTCATTAAAAGGCAACAGGATTTAGGCTCCCACGCTATTTAAAACTTCTTGAAAATATTAACAGTAACTACATACATTTTTTTCATAGTGTAAGGTAATTTGTAGTATCATTCATTCAGTTTCAGTTCATGTGAAAAAATTTGGATCAGCTGAATCACAGGTCAAATTCAGACCTCTTGGCTTGTTACTATACTCTGCTATTACTTTCTATAGAATACTTATGTTGTAACACACTGATAATAGCTAAATTCTGGAAAATCCCATAAATAAAGTAAGAATGAAGATCATGAGCTTCTGATCACTGCAGAGTTTTCAAATATTTCATAGTTTCATAGTTTCATAGTTGGTAGGGTCAGAAGGGACCTGAGCAGATCATAAAGTCCGCCCCCCTGCCATGGCAGGAAAAAGTACTGGAGTCAAACAACCCCAGCGAGGTGTTCATCTAACCTCCTCTTAAAGCCCCCCCAGGGTAGGAGCCAGCACCACTTCGCTTGGAAGTTGGTTCCAGGTCCTAGCCGCCCTGACTGTAAAGTAGTTTCTCCTGATGTCTAGTCTGAATCTACCCTCTGCCAGCTTGTGACCATTATTTCTAGTCACTCCTGGTAGTGCTTGGGGGAACAGGGACTCCCCCAATACCTGCTGGTCCCCCCTGACTAGCTTGTAAACGGCCACTAGTTCCCCTCTCAGCCTTCTCTTGTGGAGGCTGAACAGGTTCAGGTCCCTTAGCCTCTCCTCATAGGGCCTGCCCTGCTGCCCCCTGATCATGCGAGTGGCCCTCCTCTGGACCCTCTCCATGTTGTTCACATCTCTCCTGAAGTGCAGCGCCCAGAACTGGACTCAGTACTCCAACTGTGGCCTGACCAGTGCCGCATAGAGGGGGAAGATCACCTCCTTGGACCTGCTTGAGATGCATCTGTGGATGCATGACAAGGTGTGGTTGGCCTTCCTGACCGTGTCCCCACACTGTTGGCCCATGTTCATTTTGGCATCAATAATGATTGCAAGATCCTACCTTGCACTTGTCAGCGTTGAAACCCATCCTGTTCTCATCTGCCCACCCCTGTAACCTGTCTAGGTCCAATTGCACCCTATTCCTCCCTTCTAGCGTGCCCACATCCCCCCACATCTTAGTGTCATCAGCAAATTTGAATAGGGTGCTTTTTTAGCCCCTCGTCCAAGTCGCTGATGAAGTTGTTGAACAGTGCGGGGCTGAGGACTGAGCCCTGGGGCACCTCACTGCCCACACCCCTCCAGGTCAAAAATGACCCATCCACCACCACTCTCTGAGTGCCGCCCTCCAGCCAGTTAGCAAACCATTTGACCATGTAGGTGTCGACGCCACAGTCCCCTAGTTTTTTAATGAGAATGGGGTGAGAGACAGTGTCAAAGGCCTTCCTGAAGTCCAGAAAGACTACGTCTACTGCTACCGTTGCATCTAAGGATTTTGTGACCTGGTCATAGAAGGCCACCAGGTTGGTCTGACAGGACCTGCCTCTAATGAACCCATGTTGGTTGCCCCTAAGCATAACCTCCCCTGCTGGCGCTTTGTGGACATGTGCCAGGATAATTCTCTCAAAAAGCTTACCCAGGATCAAGGTAAGACTAACTGGCCTATAGTTCCCTGGGCCCTCCTTCCTCCCTTTTTTGAAAATGGGAACCACATTGGCCCATTTCTAGTCCTCTGGCACCACACCAGAGCACCACGAGTGCTCGTAAAGCCATGCCAGTGGTCCTGCAATGACCGCAATGAAAAATATTTTCCCAAATATTTTACACTTTGTTTCCTCTTCATTCTGCACTATCAGGGGAGTAATTAACAAGACAAAGAGACTCATGTGATGTATAAAGCAATATTTGTTTTGTGTCACTGGCATCGCTTGCTCAAGGAACCATAATTATAACAGTAGAAATGAAAACTATGAAGGTAATTGAGAACAAGAAATGAAAACAAGAAGACATAGAGGTGTTGTATGCATCAACCTCTTTCTTGAAAGATTCCAGTCTTCAAACATAGTTATACATGTATGTTGATATGTAAATGCTAAGTTGTCACTACGTAGGAGACTATCTAACCATGAATCTAACTGTATTTTAAGGTTGTGGAAAGTAATATTACTTCAGTGCATATAATATATACCAAGCAAAACTCACCTGAAACTCAGGAAAAGATTGCATTGGGGGGGTGGGGGCAGCATTTAGGACATAATTAATCTTTTTCTGAGGAATTTAACAATAAATACAATATACAAATCCTCCCTATGAAAAGACAGATATATTTTGACAGCACAATGTTCAGAGAGAAATAAAATATGCAGCCACGTATGAGTTCCTTGACAGGATTTGGCTGACTGCACATTTCATCATGTACAGAAAGGACAAGGAGAAACCCCTTGGGTGACTATATAATGTAATGTTGCAAGTCGATAGATAGATTCATTACTTTACACAATATTCAGCAAAAAATGAAATAGCCTTTGTCAGTGTTAAAGACAGGGTGGTTTTGTAACAGATTGGGTAGCTAACTACTTCAAGACAAAGCATTTATTGTGAGGCTCTTGAGCCTGCTAATTCTGTTGTCGTAAGAACTGCATCTTTGACATCCTCCTCTATGAATACTCTAATGCTCTCAGTCATGGCTATAGAAAAAGCAAGAATTAAATTCCAAAACCTGACCTATCCAAAGTTTTCAGGACGTTTGGATATGATTACTTGGGCAAATCTCTAATTATAATGGAAAACCACAAAACTCTTATGAAAAGCAGCTTCATTCCCCAAGAGATGATACTATAGTATGAAAAATCTCTAAAGCCTACCAGTTGCTCTGTGGACTTGAAACAGGGTTTTGTTTTATATGAGAATGTATTTCAGCACTTTTCCCAAAGATGAATGAATTGTTTGGGACTTAGGTCCAGTTGACCAATAAAATGTTAAATGAAAAAAAAAATAATATTGTCCGTGAGTAAATAATAGAGGGTCGTTTAATGGATCAGTTTTCAGTGAGAGCTAAAAAGGTCCATTAGAACCATAAGTTCAAGTCATTATAGGGTTACTTCCTCATTTAGAAGATAAAGTCACATGTTGCTTAATGTGAGGGTGTCTAGGGAATGAGTCCTCACAGTCCAAGTTCTACTCTGGTCTTCAAGGGTATTAAAATCACTATAGCAGATTTTGTACTAGATTGCCCTACTTCTAGGCCAGCTCCTACTATCTCTGAATTTGAATGTTACTATCCAACATTATACATTACACTTGTACCATGCTTTCAGATCTTATAGTGTGAAAAGTGCTGCATAAAAAAATACTAAGTATTTTTAAAATAGACTTGATAAGAAGGAAAAATGTGGATTCCTTTATTCATCATACTGTATTCCGAAAGCTGTGTAGGAAGTATTAGCTGTTTAAGATTTTTCAATATTACTATGGCAACCAAATTCTCCAGCAACCTCTTAGAGCAGTACACAGAAATGCATTCACTAGCAGGCAGGCTGCATACCACACTTGAGAATTAGGACTCTGACCTCCTATTGAAATGCACGCATAAGTCCCATTAATGTTAATTTGACTCATGAGCGCATACCAAGTTATTCTATAATATTGTTCTTGTAGCTCAATATGGGTGCCTATACACATAAACTGAGGCTGCTCTGATGCACTGTAATTACAACACATTCCCCACACCCCCTCCACCTCCCAGAGCATGTCTATAAATGCCCTGTGTAAGATTCAGTGCAATCCCAGAATGCCCATATGCATACTCACTTCACTTTGGTTAAGTGCTAGTATAGTTTGAGAAAGGACTCTAAATATGGCATTATCCAGTTTTACTTTCATGTCAGTGTGTCTTTGACATCTAATTTTACTCATTTTCATCAAGAGCATTCCCACGTGTACCACAAGTTCATGGGAGTAGGAAGGGAGAGAAAGGCATGATTCCTTTTCGCCCTGACTTCTGAGAAGCAGTGGAACATCTCTGGTCTTTGAGCAGAATGCAAAATGTAAAATAACCTAAAGGGATATAGGAAAATGAAGAGCCAAGTCCCCACTTTTTATGTTTTATGTGTTTTATATAGGAGAGGACCCAGTACCATGTAAAGGGTACATCACTGAGTATGAATCCCTCTGGGGAAGTATCATATTCAGTGCTCTTAATGTGAGGCAGTATCTAGGTATCATGTGCTGCAAGCCACCCCATAAATTCAGCCAAGGACCTGAATCAAGCTTAAGTCTTTATCAACAGTTATTAAGCATGTCAGAGATATTCAGCACACCAAATGCTGTCTTTTGTTAAGTCTGTGTGGCCACTTTGCATATCCCCAGATTCTGAAAACAAACCAAATAGAAACCCTTCCCAAAACTTACACATCTATTTTATCTGAAAGCTTCTTTCAGGTCCACGTAAAAATTGGAGTTGCTGAGAAACTATCCCCTAAAGGAACCACATGCTCCTGAAAAAGAAATTTGACTAAGAGTAGAACCTATATGTTTACAAAAATAGAAACAATAATTTATCCAATATACAAAATAAAGTAAAGATTTCTCTGATGCCTGAAGAAACTCCAGTAGCACAGTCAAATGCACATAACCCCACTGCAACGTGATGCTTATAAATAAGACACCTATGATGTAGCCAGAGGAAGGAAGGTGTTCCCAACATCTTCTCTAAGCAACTTCTTTGCCAGGAACACTTTATATGTAGCAGATTAAGGCAATCATCCTTTTTTGAATCATAGAATCATAGAATATTATGATTGGAAGGGACATCAGGAGGGCATCTAGTCCAACCCCCTGCATAGAGCAGGATCATCCCCAACTAGATCATCTCAACCAAGGCTTTGTCTAGCCTGGTCTTAAAAACCTCCAAGGATGGAGATTCCACCACCTCTCTGGGTAACTTGTTTCAGTGTTTTACTACCCTCCTGGTGAGAAAATTCTTCCAAATAACTAACCTAAACTTCCCTTGCTGCAACTTGAGACCGTTGCTCCTTGTTCTATCATCTGCCACCACTGAGAACAGTCTAGTTCCATCCTCTTTCAAACCTTTACTTCAGGTAGTTGAAGGCTGCTATTAAACTCCACCTCAGTCTTATCTTCTTCAGACTAAAAAACCCCAGTTCTATTAGCCACTCCTCATAAATTATGTTCCCCAGCCCCCGAATAATTTTTGTTGCCCTCCACTGGACTATCTCTAATTAGGCTACATCCTTTCTGTAACTGGAGGCCCAAAACTAACACAGTACTCCAGGTGTGGCCTCACCACTGCTGAATAGAAGGGAATAATCACTTCCCTAGATCTGCTAGCAACACTTCTACTAATGAAGTCCAATATGCTGTTAGCCTTCTTCAAAACAAGGGTATGCTGTTGACTCATTTTCAGCTTTTTGCCCACTGTAATCCCAGGTCTTATTCCTTTTCTTACTCTGTTGTCTGACTTTTCTGCTCAAATTGTGCTTGTCCAAGGATTTTCCTTCCCCCACTCAATGTAAACCATAGGAGGTACCTTCTCATTTGATCGAAAATGTACTGGTTATTCAGCCCATAACAATTTTGGGTAAACAACTCCTGTCCCACAGGAGTTGTTTCTACAACTATTTAAACTTGGCCTAAGCTAGAAAGGGAAGGGGAAGCTTAGATGATAGTGTTCAAATCATCAACAGTGAAACATACCAGTGGACACTTTAAGGGACTGATTGCTCTGAAAGACTAGGAAGAATGCCACCGGTGTGCATAGGCAGCATTTAGGCTGCAATGATCATAGTTTGCCAACTCAGTGTACAGATATATTTGAGGTAATAGCAAATATTTTACTTAGATTTTAAATGAT
Organism: Alligator sinensis; assembly: GCF_000455745.1. NCBI lineage: Eukaryota > Metazoa > Chordata > Crocodylia > Alligatoridae > Alligator > Alligator sinensis. Next base: position 336,701 of record NW_005842511.1, on the reverse strand, counting down.
GAAACAATTTGTTTAAAGGGATGCTACCCAAATAGCTTGTAGTGATGAGAAGTGTAAAATGGAGTCAGGATTCTCTGAAAGGTTATAACACTTCGCAAGGCTCCTCTTAGATAAATTCTTTTTCCCAGGCCAAACTGCACATCCACCCAAAGTGTTCCATATGTGCACGTGCATGGGTTTTCCCCCATTTTTGAATGCTCAATGTTTTCCCCAAGAAGAGCTCATCAATATACTTTAAACATTTTTTTGTAATTGAAAGATTACCTCATTTCAATGGATTTTTTTTTTTGTAATGAAAAAAACTTTAATTTTTTCATTGACAACACTGCTACATTTTTTTATGAAAAGGTTTATAAAAAGTTTGTAGAAACTGTTTAGGCAGACAAGGTTCCTTGGGTGAATTTGATATCTTTTATTAGACCAACCCAAATAGTTGGGAATAGTTATTAAGCAAGCTTTCGAGTTCAAAAACCCTTCGTCAGGCTAAGGAAGTTTCAGCAGATGGTGTGTGCTCTTCCTGGATTTTCATTCCATCCAGCAAGAGCACACACCAACTGCTAAAACTTCCTTAGCCTGACGAAGGGTTTTCGAACTCGAAAGCTTGCTTAATAACTATTCTCCAACTATTTGGGTTGTTCAAAAAGATATCAAATTCACCCAAGGAACCTTGTCTGCCTATGTCCTTAGACCAACACGGCTACAACCTACACCCCTAGAAACTGTTTAGGTATTTCAATTATAATTTAAATAGCAGATTAAAAAAAATATACCATGAACAATATTATCAAATAACTAAATAATCCAATGATGTAACAAAGTCAGTCTGTGGTGCTTCACAGTGGTGTGGAAGAAAAGCCCGGTGCACAAGCAGCAAGCCTTCCCACAGTGGCTACAGGTCCATTTGTGAGATGGAGGTTGAAGCATGCTCCACTTCATGTCTCACCTGCAGGCCTTAGCATGGACTCTCTGGTTCTCCACAGTGACTACACTAGTCTTCATCCAACTTCTCCAGACTGAGCGGTGGTTGTGGGCAAGGTTCTCTGAGTTGCCAGTGGGAATGTTGAATTTCTTGAGAACTTACTTGACCTTTGCGCTGTATCGGAGCTTTGGCCTTTCTCTGTGTTGTGGGTAGTTCTTGAGTTGGCCGTAGAACACAGCCTTGACAGATGATCTTAAGGCATGTGCTCCATGTGTCCCAGCCAGAAAAGCCTGCAAGCATCCAGTGGAGTCTGCATAGACTGTAGGCCAGTCCTTTCAAGGGTCTCATTGTTGGTGATCTGTTGGTCCCAAGTGGCTCCAAGGTATTTTCTGAGACAGCGAAGGTGGAAGCTGTTCAATCTCCATACCTGCTTGGAGTACATGATCCAGCTTTCACAACCATAAAGGAGGGCACTGAGGACACAAGCCTGGGAGATGAGCACCTTTATGTTCAGGGTTAGTAGCTTGTTGTTCCAGACATATGAGGTAAGTTTGCCAAAGGTGACAGAGGGTTTGTCAATTATCATATCAAGTTCTCCAAGGCTAAGTGAGCTGGTAAGAATTGAGCCAAGATAGCAGAAGTGATTTGCACTATTCAGAGCTTCATTATTGATGTAAATTTTAGGTGGGATGTTGGTACCCTGAGACATAACAGTTGTTTTCTTGATACTGATTGCCATGCCAAACTTGGTGCATGCAGCAGAGAACTCGTTCATCATGACCTGCAATTCATCAGGTGAGTTACAGGCAAATGCAACATCATCTGTGAAGAGCATATCCTGAATAGTGAGCTCAGTGATGTGCCTTTTGTTCTGAAATCATCTGATGTTGAACAAGCTGCTGTCCATTCTTGATTCATTTAGTACGCCAGACTGATCATTTCCAAAAGCATACTTGAGAATGATAGAGAAGGAGATACCAAAGCCAGCAGGCATTAAACCACAGCCTTGCATCATGCCAGCATCAAGGCTAAACTCAGATGATGTTTCATTTTTATACCGGATGGTTGGTTCTCTCATTGAACTCCTTGAATAGGGAGAGCACCTTTTGTGGATAGCCAATTTTTGACAGGATCTTGTAGATGCCATTTCTGCTAACCATATCAAAGGCTTTTTGTAGGTCACGGAATGCTGCATAGCTAGGTATCTGTTGTTCATGGCTTTTTTCTTGCAACAAAAGTAGTGTGAAGGATGTGTCAGTCTTGAAGTGTCCAGCTCTGAATGCATACTGGCTCTCAGAGTAAACTCCCTCAGCAAGGACTTAGAGTCTTTTCAGCAGAACCCTTGAAAGCACCTTACAACCATGCTGAACAGAGATATCTCTCAGTAGTTGTTGCAGTCTGCTCTGTCACCTTTATTTTTGTATAGAGTAATTATCTTTGCATCTTCCATATCCTGGGGTATATGGCTTCCCGGCAGGCACAGAGATGTGTGGCAGTTGCTTGCAAGCTTTCTCCCCCTGCCTTTAGAAGCTCCGGAGATATCTGATCATTGCCTGCTGATTTCCCAGGCACAACCTCTTTGATAGTTTTCTTTACATCTTTGAGAGTTAGTATTTGGTCTAGCCCTTGCATCATTGGAAGCTGGGAAACTGCAGCTAAGCCAGTATCATAGATAATGGCATCCTTTGACTAGAGTTCTTTGTAATGCTCAGTCCATCGGTCAAGTTGTTCCTGCCTGTAAGTGAGGATGGTACCATCTTTTGCTTTCAGGTTTGCAGTTTTTTACAAGTTAAACTAAGTGCCTCTTTCATTCCATCATAGGTACTATGAAGGTCCCCTCTGTTCAAGCAGAGGATCCATGTGATAATTACCCTGCCACCCCCTCTCATAACTATAATGGGATTCTCTTATCACAAGTCCTGGAATTCTTTAAAAATGTATATGCAGATGAGGTACAGCGCAACCTGGTCCGGTTCTACCTTGTGAAGGATGGGGCCACACTAATCAAAGTGACAGGCTGAGAGAGAAGGCAACAGAGGGATTCTGGGTGAACTATTTGGGACCCTATTGGTGATATTTGCCAGACATTTAAGGCTGGTGTGGAAACAGGAATAACTGGAAACAGGAAAGAAAGGTGACGCTCAGCTGTGGGAATGAAAAGTAGGTCGAAATGTATTCAATGTAGTGGCTCATGATTTGAAAAAGTGTTGACACTGAGGGGAACTACAAGTAATGGATACCAACCTATCTGTTTTTGCGATAGGTTCCCATCACTCTGTTTGCCCAATAAGAGCTGTATGTTTTATAGTCATGCTCAGTGTTGGTGTTCAATCAACTTCATAGTTGGTTTCTATTACTGAACACATGCTGCTTTTGCAGCAGTTTAATGACAGCGTATTTAATGAGGTTTCCTTGTAGGTGAGTATAAGACAAAGGACTTTTTTGCCCATGCTGATTGGGGGAGGGGAAACCTTGTCTTTTATCTGAGTAAATATAGTATATACTGCTTTGATTTTGCTTGTTGTTCTTTATTTCTCTGCTTATAACAAACACATGCATTAAAAATGAAACTTAACTACACTGACCACATCCTACACTAAACTATGTTCAACTACATTCAATTCTAATTGGATCAGAAACCAGAAAAATATGATGCGACTTAAAGTGTTCAAACTAAATAGCTTGAATATCAGATACCAGCCACTCAGAATGAGTTGCTGCTCATGAACAAGCAACAATCCACAAATAATTTTGAAATTTTAATAATTTTGAAAAAAACAAGTTCAAAGTCACTATGGTGTGATTGCAATGCCTTATGAGCAAAAAATTAAAATTAATAACTAAATAATATCTCACCTACAGAAGCTATGATTAAAGAATGAACTGTGATTTCTGTGTCACTCTATTAGAGCTGATTTCATACTTTCCTCATTAGACTTTAGCCTGGTCTCACAGGGAATTTTTACACATACCTTTTCATCCTACAATGTGCTGGAGTCCGCCACTTTGGAGCGGACTTGATTAATCGAGTCTGCTTCACATGCAAGCTGACCCACACCACTCTGTGCCATATACAATTATATAAGCGGCAAAATGTGCATCAGCACGCAGAAATGGCTGTGGTGCACTTTTGAACTAAAGCACCTTCTTTGTGTTTTACTTCAAAAGCATGCCGCTGCCATTTTCTCAGCAGTGACATGCATTTCACTGCTTATACAACTGCAAGTGATGCAGCGCCAAAAGCACCCGGCAGTGCAGTGCTTGCATGTGTAAAATGCTTATAGTATGTTGTGATGCTGCACATAAAATGCAGCATAAAATAATCTGTCACTTTTCCTTAACAGGCTATCATTTGCAGTCTTCTGGGCTAGCTTTGAATCAGATCTGGCACTCTTGGCAAACTGAAATATTAACATCCCTTTGATATTCTGCAGTCTTTTTGCCAAACTAGATGAAATAACTCCCACTGAAAACCTTGATAATAATTGTCTGCTGAGTATTGAGGCATCCACATAAAACAGGAAGAGAGTTGTGGCTTATGACATTTCAGATAATCATAATTACTAAACGGAAAATTTAAAAATTACATATTGTGTAGCTTATGATGAAAAAGTAAGTAGACAGTCTGGATTCAGGAACATTGAATAAAAGCCTTATGTCAGCACAAATAAAGAGGCTAGGAAATATAGGCCTAATTCTGCAACTTTTATTCATCAAAATAGTCCTTACTCACATGACCGTTCTCAGTGAATAAGCTGTCTCTTTTTGCATGGGTAAGAGCTACTGAATGAGTAAAGGCATCAGGACCATGTCTTTAGTGTTGAAAAATATATATGAGTAATGTCTAGTGATACCTTTCCTTAAATTATAAACAGATTGACTTTGTAGGTTTGTTAATATACTAAAAATCAGTGAGGTAAGAACTAGAGGTTCTGCATATTTTGTTGTATTCTTCTCAGACTTAAATACACCCCTTTAGAGTACTAAAAACCAGAAAATGGAACTGTCTACACTTTTATGTGAAAGGAAATAAAACACTTTCAATCCCACTTTAGAGAAGTCAAGCTCCTAGCATAGCCAGATATAATATAAAGCAGTTTGCATTTATAAAAGCAATAAACATTCCATCTCTAATGGGCTACACTATCTTGGAGAGTCTTTTTAATTTTCTTATATATCCCTGAAAAATGCTACATACTGGATTCCATAGTTAAAGAGCACTCAGCATAACAGTTTTCAATTTACACTCATCAGATTTAAAACATAAAATATTTTTCTCTAATATGTAGGTTCCTGCCTAGAAACACTCTTGACTCTAAACAAAAAGACACTACTTTTTGCCTTCTGAGCTGTGTTACAGACTTGAAAACTATAGAGATTTGAACTTCAGGCAAGACACTGGGATTTAAAGCACAGCAGCTATGTGGATTACAATAAGGTCAAAGAACCAAGAAACCTTAACTTTTAACTATTAATCTTCAGAGCAATGATCTCATGCAGTTACACTGCTTGGCCTTTTTTTGTATTCTCTGCAAAGCCTCAGTTTTCAAGTTTGGTCCCAGAGGGTAGAGTTACCTTCTGTAGAGTGTTAGCTGAATAGCATGAAATAGCTGACATACTACTTATTGTTTGGATTAACTGGGCTGTAGTAAGACCTTAGCATGAAGTGCCTTGGAAGTCTGAATAAGGTTAGTTCTTGGATCTCATAATGGTCCCACATGAGCCATCTGTAAACGATCATAATGAGGCAAGAAGCCGAGAGTAGGAGAAAATATTTGGAACTTTATTTAGGGCTTTGCCTAAACAAAAGCTCATCCAGAATCACAGTACTCTTTTTACTTTAGTCCTTAAGCCTCCGCTTCCTGTCATAAGCAAAACCACATACCAGCTCTGAATGTATAGGCAATTAAAAGGGTCCCTCTTGACAGTCTGGCTCTCAATCTGAAGTTCAGTCAACTTATTAAAACCATATTTATAAACAAAAAGCATTTTCTGATGTTCCCTGGACATTTAGAATTGAATGCTTTCAGAATCGCAAATGCTCGTAGGTCTGCTGCTTCTCCTTTAGAGAGACAAATAAGGAGCAGATGGAGAAAACACAAAACTATTCTTGACTTTTTAAAGTGAAATAGTAAATGTTATATCCTGATAAGGGAATAAAAACTAAGTGTTAGTAGTAAAGTGAAGCGAACAAGTAAACAGTTTGGCCTGGAAAAGGCTACAGATATCCTGGTGCTTTTAAGAAGCTCATCTGAAGGCATTTGCATTTTCTGATCTCATCTTGCCTTGCTCCATGCCTGGTTTTTCTTTCCAACGCAATCAAGTTTTCACCATCAACTTTGTGGTCTGGTGTCTCCTTTCCTCCCTCCTTTAGAGATCTGTCTCATTCCGCTGACTTAGAACTAGGAATTAGTTTTAGCTGATACCTCAGTCTTTTTCCTGAAGATCCACAACTTGGTCACCTTAGGTTTATTTATGAGGTTACAATTTCACCAATGGATGAAAATACGATTTTCTTCATGCTGGTTCCCATTAACTTTGGATGTTTTGATGGAAAGAGGTGTACCTTTGTGGCGCTCCCTACATACCTATATAGTGTGTTTTTATATATAACCTTATATTTGTATATAAAATATTGTATAAAACAAACCAGATATATAAATATATGAGTGCTTACACTAAACCATGGAAGGATGTATACTAAAAATAGATTACAAATAAGTATTCTGTAAAAACATTACTCAAAATAACTAAAAGGTCAGATTGTGTAAAGTTAGATTTATTCAAATTTAGAGCTTATTCTCTCTGAAATCTCATTTAAGCTAATGTGATTCAAGGTCAGAACAGCCAACAAGTATATAAACAACATCGTTTTGTCTCCTTCCAAATATGTACTGAACAGATAGTTCAGTCACATCTCTTACATAATAGATCTGTTCCTTCCCATGCCATGTGCATCTTAGTAATGTTTAGAGCAGTGTTTCTCAACCTGTTTGCCATAGTGGGCCACACTTACAATGTTCAATGTGTTATATGGGCTGCACTCCACAGCTGAGCCCCACCCTGGGCTATGGGACCAGGACCAAGGCCAGGGCTCACAGCCCCCCGCCCCCGCATCAGTGCCTGAACCCTGTCTGCCACCCACTGGAGGTAGCAGTTGCTGTGGATGGAGTGGAGCATGGAGCCCAACTCCCCCCCTTCCCTACAGGCAGCATAGTTGGAGCAGAGCCCGTGAGCAGGGAGTGGATGTGGGCTGCTTACTGCAGGCTCAGGACCCCCTGCCCTGCTGCCTGTGCAGCCCAGTAGATGGGACCTGGTGCTGGCAGGTGGGGAGGGTCAATGATGGGACCTCCACCCCAGGTGCACCATCATGGCGAGGCACCCCTTGCCTACCTGACAGCAGCAGTGGCATGGAGTTTTCCACCCACTGCTGCCAGATGAGCAGGGGGTACTTTGCCATGGTGGCATGGCTGGTGTGAGGCTCCCAGCAGCAGCACTGAGCTTCCCCACTCTGCTGTGCCACAGAGGCCTATAAGGGGAGGGCAGCAGGGCAGAAAGCCTTGAGCCCACAGTGGGCAGCCTGCATATGCCCCCACCCTGTTCCCAATTCTGGGAGGCACATGCCTCCCTCCCCTCGAGCGTGTACAGTGGCAGGGAGCCAGCCCACCTGCTGCCGCCTGGATAAGCGGCCTGTGGCTCCATCTCACTCCGCAGCCAGACCCCATAGCTGCACATTTTCATCCAAGCTACCATGCACCTCCTTGGCTGGGCAGTACCCCCAGCACTACCCTGCCATGCCACGCTTTGCACTGCCGTACTCTACTCCCTCTCTCACCGTGGGGCCTCAATCTGCCTCAACTTCTTCCCTGCATAGATTTACCTGGAGGGAGCTGCAGGAGATGCTCTTCACACTGCCTCACTGCCATGTGCATCCAGTTGCCCTCTTCCCATTCTTCCCAGCCCCAAGCAACCCCTTGCCGGCTGGAACTCTGCCAGCCTGCAAGGGGAGACCAACCATTTCCTATGTTTTTCTCCATTAAAGTAGAAAATCTGTGAAAATCCCTTTGAATGGGGAAAATCCATGTTTTTCTGTGTTTTTTCATGGCAAAAGGAAAACCTGAATCCCTGACTCTAACAAACCATAGGTGGCAATCTTTACTTTTTCTTTTTTAAATGGGCTGTCACATGGGCTGCAGCAGTGTGCTGATTGGACCACATGTGACCTGCGGGTCATGGGTTGAAAACCACTGGTTTAGAGAATAGCCCCCTTTTTGTATAGAAGGGTGAACATACAAAGGCTAGAGAAGGGTTCATCTGTCTCTGTGAGCAAATTATTATGAGTACACAGCATAAGTAAAGCTAGCTAAAGAAACCATTACTTTAAGGGCCATTACTGAAAGGTGCTGCTATCTCCAGCCATGCTCTGAATATTTGGTTGGCAATGGAGGACACCCAACCCCTTGCAGTAGACACTTAATATCTCACATGACGAGCCCTATATCTCCACTTACAAGATCCAGATTAAATTCAAATATTTTCTATACTTGCTTTATTCCTTAGCCTTAAAAGTCAAAATGAAGAGATCCATATAAGTATTAGTATGGATCTCTCTTTCTGCTATCTCCACGACTTATACGTTATACTTAATACTTTATATTGAAAAATATAACATTGATGGATAAAACATTCCATTGTAATTATGGAATTCAGATCAAGCAAAAGATAATTATTACATAATTATTTTTTTCTGCTTCCTGCCATTGACATATACTAATCATGATGGTGCGATATTTTTTATTACATGGCACATGTAATGGATTATAGTGCCTTTCATTTCATTACAGGGCACTTTGTTTTCCCTATGAACACAGCAGTTCACTCTCAGATGCAGAAATGCACAGCTTTTTGCAAAAGTCTTTCAAATTCTTGTTAGGTGTGCAGAGACATTGCAGCCAAGTTCTGTCACTACTGCAGACAGAAATATCAAACTCATTTTACTCATTTTTTCCACTCAACATTCCAACTTTCCAACAATAGCAACTGAAACAATGAAGAAGAAAGCAGAAAGGCAGAAAAACAAGTGAAGACAAGAAAGAAGGGAATGGCATACAGAAGTAAAAGGGATAAGGTGAGAGAAATGAGAAGAAAATTTAAAATTAAGCATAAATTTGTACAAAAGCAAAAAGATTTTTAAGGTTTAAGGGAAAATGAATGAAGCCATGAATCTACAACAAGAGAAGACCAAGGAGAAACAGAAAGGTATGACTGGGATGAACAAGGGATACAAGAAAGAGAAGTTCCGCTATACATATGGCTTGGATAAAGACAATAAAATGTACTTGGTGTGCAACTGCAAATATTTGAAGGGAACAATTTTATGGAATTGTTGAGAATTATTTAGGATTTTTCAAGGAAAAATAACAGTGGGCTCATGCTATGTCAAGAATAAAACTGATATTAAAAAAGAATGTTGATAAGACTGAAAAGAACATATTGGTCCTTTTAGATTAATTGTAGATTGGATAAAACTTTGGGCCACATGTAGTTCTGATATACTTGAGCCAATCAGTTCTTTTTATTGAGGGGTTGTGTGTTCAGCAGCTCTGTCTTGTATCTTACTGTTTTGCAAGATCCTTATCTTCTGTCCCAAAAATAGCAGTAACAAGGCCCAAGGCAGGGTGCAGCTTGGACCAAACAATGCTCCAACCAACCCTCCCTTTGTAAAAGCTAGGTACTAAATCTGCCCTAGTATACATATTTAGGAGTAAATTGCTCCAATAGCCGATAACTTCCCACTCTCCCCCACCCTTTTAAAAATAATTTATATATTAGTGAAATAATTTAATTTTGTATTCCAAAACTGATAACTATTCTCCCTTGTAGCCATGTCACTTGATCACATGAATAGACAATTTTCAGCCAAACTCGTAAATCACAAGCACCTCAAAAAATTAAATACAATGAGTGAATAATTTGGGGTATCCAGTAGGAAAGAAGATTTTCAAAGGCACAGGTAGTAGTTAGACCAAGGTTGGGTAATTATTATGGCTGGAGGGTGACTTAATGAGTTTTGGTGAGCTGCCAAGAGCCTCAAAAGAACTCTGTCCCTTAACAGGTGCCCCACCCCCTGGTGGCCATCTTGGGACCAGGAGTCCCATCCCTAACCCCTGACCCATGCCACTGGAAGTCCCTCCTCTTGCCCCCCAAAAATACTCCTTTTGGGATGGGGGTTTGCCATCTAGGAACCACAAAAAAATGTACTAAAAATCAAACATCTACAATAACATATTTAAATTTTATTTCAAGAAATATTTTGGTCCTGATTTATGTGTGTTTGCATAGTGTATATAGAGGAAATTGCATAATAGCTCAAACTAGCTTTACTTTTGTATATTGTGTGTGGGGGGTGTGGTTTGGGGGGTGTGCATGGTTGTGGGATTTGTGGAGGTGTGGGGGTTTGTGTGGGGGGTTGGTGTGGGGGGTTTGGAGGGGGGTGTGGGAGTAGGAGAGGATGTAGGGGGCTGTGGGAAAGGGTGTAGGGGGGGTTTAACTATGGTGAGGTGTGCATGGGGACTCCCCCCCACAGGTCCCCTGCAGCAGCAACAGCAGGCAGCAGGCCTTCAGGGAGTTCACAGCCCATGGCACACAGAGCCCCCTGGTGGTGCACAGCTCCAACCAAGTCTCGGGAGCTATACATGATGGCAAGGAGTGGGGCCAGGCCAGCTGGCTCTATCATGTGGGGCTCCCTGCTGCTTTCAGCCAAGTTCCAGGAGCTGCACTTGGCAGCAGGGAGAGAGCCAGGTCTCCGGGTCTATTGCACAGGGCTCCCCCTGGTGGTACATGGCTTTGGCTGAGTTCTGTGAGCTGCAAGTGAGTTGCAGGGAACCCTGAACTTCCACTGGCTTGGGTTTCATGCTCCCACTGCCCCACCCCAGCCCCAGTGTGAGTCCTGCACTCCCACTCAGCTGCAGCTTTCTCCCTGCCTACTTCTGTTTCCCTACCCACTGCCTGGAGTGCTGCAGCAGGGACAGAAGGAAAAGTCACTGGAGGCCAGGGAAGTTGTGCAGTTCCCCAGGTGCCTGCAGCAGCAGCCACAGCCCCATCCTGAAGCTGTGTGCACTGGCCAAGACCAGAGCTGGGGCCAGGACCGTCCCACAAGCAAAGGTGGGAGCACAGTGTATTGTCCCAGTGGGAGTGGCTGCAGCTCAGCCCCATATGGAGTGCAGCTGAGGCAGCCATAGGCTGGCCTGGATACAACTAATTGGTGGGCACCCACCCACAGGCCGAATGAAAATGGCTGGTGGGTCGGATCTGACCCTCAGGCCATATTTTGCCTGCCCCTGAGTTAGACATATCTCACTGACTTCCATTCCTTTTGGCCAACTGTAGTCTTGAAGTTTTATGAACCTTGCCCCCTTCAAAGCCCCAAGAAAATGTATCTATTCTTTGCCAGAAGAGCACCTTTTAGAAGCTTTCTCCCTTCCATTTATTTCTTCCTGCTTCTTGATTATCTTCTCTCACAAGCACCTCTCTTGGGGCTTGGTACTTCTGGAAGGTTTCGGCATAGACAATCCCTATTGTAAATTCAGAATAGTAATTGTTTCCTGCTCTGCCCTACTCTTGGATTATAAACAACTTCAAATAACTACCTTCTACAAATGAGGTCTTTGGTTCACCTGGCAAAACCAAATTCCACTACATCAAGCCCCCACTTCCTTTTTATGGAAGAAAAATAATACTCCAATTCTACACTGCACCTATAGCAGTAGAACTGAGAGGCTAAGTACCACAGCCTTATCAGGTATTTATTTTTCTTCGGGACAATTATCCATTTGAGTCCTAGACCACAACTGGTTTCTGAAACAGAGGAAAGGTCACACCTCTTTCAAGAGCTAAGCATTGCCCCCTCAGGCTCCAAAAAATCATTTCCCCTTGAAGGTCATTTTCCCTTCTATTTCCATTTTCATCTGAAGGAAGTAGACACTTCTCACCATTGATATGTTGGGCTGAAACAATGTCTAATTTTTCCTCAAGAAATTTCTGTTTGTACTAAGAATTCCTTATTGAAGAAATGCATATGTACAAACAAAAACACTGTCAATGTGGTCCTTAAGGCTAGGGACAAAAATTATACATAAACCAGTATAAGTGATTGGAAATGAGTCTAAACCTGTAACAGAAGAGAAGTTAAGTGCACATAGACCATTTTCAAAAAGGCCAAACCCTGTTTAAGATGAACCTGGATGGATGTAGTATCAGAATGAATCAGTTTAGGTTAGACCACTCTATCGAACTTCTGTCCCAGATCCCCTCCTGACTCAACTTAAGTCATAGTCCACCAATACCCTAGGATGCTTTGTGGCCCCTGCTAACTGACCCTTGCAGGGCTGGTGGGTAGCCTCTTCCCCACCTCATCTGCTCTGGGTGAGCTGGACCAACCCCACCCACAGGCTGTCACAGAGCCAAGGCAGCAAAAGCCTCTGCTCCCCAGCCTCACTGGCATCAGCACAGGGGCAGATGAGGGGGGGAACTGAGCTCCCACCCCAGACCTGGACCCTCCTAGCTGGAGTCTGCACAGTGAGAGCCAGGCTCTTGTGGAGGGGTTTTCCCCTGTCACTGTATGGCTCAGCCAGGCTGTGGAGCTGCTTGCCCCAGCCCTGCTGCCCCACCATCCCTGTTTCTCAGACATGGGGCTGGAGGGGGGGCAAATAGAGCCCCCCCTCAGCCCTCCCAGCTGCATCTGCACAGTGGGGTCAGACTCATGTGGTGGGGGCACCTGCTCTCCCCCCCCCACACCCCAGCCACTGCCCAGCACCACTGATAGGCTCTTGCCTGAGCCTGTCATCAGCTGTAGTTCAACTCCCTGGCTCTGGTGGGGAGGGGTGGTGCTGGGCCTGCATGATGGGGGCATCTGCTTCCCCACCATGCCCAGTGAAACCCCCCCAAAGATTTAGAGATTGTGGCAGCCATGTTCCTTAGGGCTTGGGGGTTTGACTCACCCCCAAATCCTAGGGATTGTAGCAGACATGTTCCCTAGGGCTCAGAGGCGCATTGAACCCCCAGACCCTGGGAACCATGGCTGCTGCAATCCCTAGGGCTCAGAGGATTTTCTTTGGGCATGGTACACTGGGAGGGAGCAGATGCCCCCACTGTGCAGGCCCAACCCCATCCCTCCCCACATGGGTCAGGCAGCATAGGTGCAGGGGCCTGCCCAGATGCTGGCTGCTGAGGGAGTGGAGCTGGGGAGAGCGCTGGACTGGCCAATCAGTGGTGGCCCACCTGCTGGGAGGTGTGTTTGAGTACCTCCAACTTGCTGGCATCAGCCAGTGTAGGCAAACTGCATCCCCCACGCATGGAAGGGGGGATTTATGTTTTGTTTCCTCCTGACCCAATCTAGGGCATTTAAAGGAAGGTGTAAAACTTAGAGTGCTTCCACCATGGGCTTTTTGAACCACTGTACTTAGCATAAGAGACTAGAAAGGCTTTTCACAGGCTGATGTTAAGTGAACTTCCTTATGGGATGTGTTCTATACAAAGCCTGCTAGCAAGGCTACTATAATGAACTCTGGTGCAAAGCATCAGAGCAATCTACAAGCCCCATGAATACAATAACTTGCTATTTAGTGTTATAAGGGAGGACAAGGTTTTAAGGTCTGTACTTGGCTAATTAATGGTCAGATTTCTGAGGTAATACCTACATACTTGTCCTTAATTTCTATATCTTTCACATATGGCACGTTTAGTCACCAGTTCCCTTTCCTTTAACAAACAGAGGAAAATGCTGCTGTTTTGTCAGACCACTGTATAATCCAGTGTGTTGCAGCATTTTAGGTGGGTGACTGAAGAATGCTTTCCAGTAACCTGTGGAGGGCCTTAGGACTTCCATGAAGTACAAAATATTTGTGAAAATGATCCCCACAGCAAAAAAAATGTTATTTTCTCCTATTAATCTAGTTGGCACAGGGTACAATTTGAAGTGATTGAAGATGCTTAATCTCAAGGCAGGGGAGAGTGGTAATTGTCAGATTTGGGTATGGCTTTTATTTTCTAGACATTTAGGTCTTCATCTCTTTCAGCAACAGGGATAATCGAACCGTACCTTTTCACTTTGAAGCATTTCAGTAACCCCTAGTTTCCACATGATTTCAGTAGCTGCTTTTCCAGGCCTCATTTCTATCTTGTAGCATTGTAGTTGCAACCCGCTCAATAGGAACATTATTGCAAATTCTGTGTTACAGTCAAACCAGTCTTGGGCACTCATGGAGCAAGCCAAGTTCAAGTAAAAGTGTGGAAATGAAGTTTGATGCTGCTTTGAACTGGGAAGTGTTGAGCATTCCTGGGCTGCATGTGGGTGGCAGAGGATTAGTTCCTGGAGACAGCCTGTTCTCAACATGCAATGGTGTCAGGCAAGCATTACTAATTTTATCACTAAACCCCAAGAGTTAATGCAAGGAAAACTGCAATGATAACAAAAGTCACTTTTTTTTCCTTAATGACATGGACTCTCAGACAGCAAAGCGTAATCTTGCACAAGTCTCAGACCCATACTTTTATGGCACAGGAGTGTGCTTGTCAGAATGAGTTTGCTGTCAAAGTAAAATCTGGGCAAAGGGGAACAAAAAAGCTGAACTAAGACATGTTATTTGAGAAGTGCCCTGGATTCCACCTTTGTTTCCACTTAGGTTGTTTATGATTTGTGCTATAGCTCTGCAAAGGGAAAATAGCTGAGTTTTCAACGTGTACCCATATGATCACCGTCTCTATAATGTTTCATGTCCTTGACTAAAAGCAAATCTTGTCAGAAAATAAACTCTCTAAAACATTTTTCTCTGCTGTAAATGTACAGGGCTTAAACTGTGTCAGCATTTCAGTAACAAGTTTTCAACTCATCACTGGCAGGGAATCTTAGCTTACAATTAACTGCTGGAGAGAGAGAGAGAGAGAGAGAGGATCCTTATATATGTAAATGTGCAAGCAGGCATGTCAGTCCCACTGGCAATTTATTAAAAGATATAAATTTATTTCCTCAGAAAATATAGTAGATTCAGAGTCACAAATGCAGATCAATACATACCGTATGCACTTACATCCAGGAAAAAATATTTTTAAACCTTTAAGTAAGTCCTAAGGGAAATTAAGACAATTGATAAGGGATGACTCTTTCCATTTCCCACAGTGGCTCTGTTTCCTTTCACTTCTATATACTTTCTCCTCTATATACTGCAATAACAGTGGATGACAACAATGAACCTTCTCTGATTCATATGGCATCATATTCCAACCTTAGAAAACTTGCTAGCCCTTGAAATACTTAACATCTAAAAATCAACCACTTTCCTAAAGACTTATCAACATTCAGTCAACATCTGGAACAGAATATGCAACTCGACTATGTAAATTATTTATATTTTACCAGATATACCATGAGGTAGTAGTTAATTTGTTTTTTCTAAGACCCAAGCATGCATCTTATAATCCATACTAGAAGACAACTCCTCCTAAAATCAATGGAAATGTTATTAAAGGAGCAAGGTTTACTTGGATTGATTTAAGGAAAAAGATTTACTTGGATTGAAAATCCCTTACAACATTAATTCCATAGACCTCAACTCGAGACAAATTTTTGATCAACAGAAGGCCACATTACTTTTTTTTCCAGACTTGGGCTAACTGTTGCACTCAGATTTCTTCTACTCCAAGGATCTCCAGAAGTCTCTGTTCATAATGTCCCTTGCCTGACTGACCCTGTGGAATTCCAAAATGTGTAGGATTTTAAAAGTCTACCCAGTCCAACAGAGACTGAGACACCTATTGGGACCTAATTGGGATTTTGGCAATGATAGGACGGACAGACTGATCCAAAACTAATCCAAAACTAATAAAAAGTTTTGAATGCCTGTCAGCTAACAATGTTGATTAGGGTTCTAGCCAATTTCTATTTTATCATTGGAAGAAAGATCATTTTTGTTAGTCCCAGGAGCTAACTGTGTACCAACATACACTTTCAGCCCATCAAAATAAGATAGATATAGATGGCAGTAGGCAGCAACCTAGTTGCATATGATGTTAAAATTGCCAGCATCCCTGTTTATTTCTATCCACTATGTTATGTTTGGATTCACAAATATTTTGTGACCTGCATGTCCCAATAATATGCATGTTAAAATGCACATCAAATATATCTGATGTCAAAGTATAAAAGGCACAATTGTGAAATAATGTCTACCCACTTTGTGAGAGTGGACTCCTATTTTTAATAACATATACACCCCAAACACTTTCAGACCAGATGTCCAATATGAGATCCACATTTGAAAGATTGTGGGTGATCAGAGAGAGAGACAGACAGACAGACAGACTGAGATTTTAACTGCCCTTAAGACTGAATTGATAACTTCCAATCTGACCTTTGCCAATGCCAGATTCCTTGGATTCTTCAAAGAATCATTACACAGAAAGAATGGGAAACAAAGAATGAAGGGCACACACTGAATTTAGCTCTTTTTATTTGTACAGTAACACAGACTAGCTGAGACCTTTAGCACCGTATACCAAAATCAGTGAGAAATCATTCTTGAAGTGAGATAATTGTCCCAAGGAAGATGAGCATACATGAAAGAAATACGAAATCTTTACATTGTTTGGAATTGGGAAAATAAACTATAATAGATTAAAGCATTTAACTGATAGGCTAAGGAAAACAACAAAGAATTTGTAATATTGTAAGGATATATGGCCTAATCCTGCCCCCATGTTAAGTTGGTTGGAGTTGTGCCCTTGAGAGCATGATCAAGCAGTTATTAGACTAGACCTTCTTTACCATTCACTTAGAACTTTTTCCAAAATAATTTAGGATAACTCCAAAGGACCTGAAATCGCTTTCTTCCTGATTATTGCAGTTGATAGTAGCTTGACATTTTCAGAGTTATTTAATTCTGACTTCCTGTGCCACACTGGTTCATTAGGCAAAACAGTAGAATGCTATATTTCTACTATGGAAAATGGCGTAGAAACCCAAAAGATAAACCGTTGGCTCAGTGATGATCAATTTTGAGACTTCCAAGCAGGTTTTTTTCTACTGTTGCAGAGCAACTGAAGTCACAGGATCAGGTAGGGTACCATTTATTAATTTATTCAATGTAAGTCATCTGAACCAGTACTAGAACTAGCTGGAAGCAGCTGTCTTTATTGTGTCTGCCTCTAGTCCCTCCAAACTGCTATGGCACCTCCCTTCCTTCTGCATTAATTCCTCTCCAGTCAGGAGCCAGAAGAGCTTCAATAGATTTACAACAATATAAATTGCTTTGTGAAATACAGAGGGATATCTCAGCAAATATTTTGACAAGTGATGTGTGTGCATGGTAGCAAAAACATTTACTCACTATCAAGAGTAGAGCATTCAGACTAATTGGAGATCTCTCATAACTGACTTTCTATACAAATGAAATGCAGTAAATCACATCTATGTAGACTTCAATAAAGCACCTGGGCTCAGCCCAGAAAGCAGCTGTGGTTGTGAGAAGATGGGTTATTCTTCCCTGCCTGCTCCCCCAAGACAATGCTGGCAAGGCAGGTAAGTGAGGAGCCAAAGGAAATGGCTGGAGTGGGGTGTAAGCCAAAGGGGTCAGGGATCTGAAGGGTGAGCCTTGAAGGATGGGGGTTGACCTCTGAAGGACCAGTGGGTAAGGGCTGCGCCCTAAAGGACCAGAGGGGCATGGTGAACCCTAAGGGATTGGGGGCATGGGAGGTAAGCCACAAAAGTCCAAGGAGGTGAAAGATGAGCTGTTAGAGGCCAGGGGGGTGGGGGAGCTGTGGGGCAGGAGTGGGGGTGATCTGAAAGAGACCAGTGGTTGGCCGGTGAGCCCCAATGGACTTGGGGCAGGGATTGGGCTAGATAGCATGGGACTGGGTGTGGGGAGGAGCCCTGGAGCAGGGGTGAGCCAAAATGGGAGCAGAAGGGAAGGACTGAGGGCTCCCCCAGCTGCTGGCTCTTCCTACTGTCATGCTGGAGCAAGATGAAGTGTCCAACCGGAGAAGGCTGGGAGTGATATATCCTGGGATCTTGGGATCATAACTTGTCTTGGCCCTGTAAGCTGCAACACAAGCTGCCCAAGATGAACTAGAGATAATCTTTGCTGGAAACGAACTTTCTCTGAGACTCTCAGAGGGCACCTAGCTCGTGTTTTCCTGCCCTAATGTACGGACACTCCTGTTTTAAGGGCTCTTAGCATGTCTGAAAGGTAACATGTAGCACCATCCTTAGAGAATCCCACATCCTTATAATCATGGAACTTGTCGGATTGAAATAAAAGAAAAAGAGAAAGAACTGGGTGCATTAGCTGATCAAGGAATGACTTAACCATCAATGTGATACAGTTGTGAAAAAGAGGTGCACTTTGATGCACTTTATTTCAAAGTCGACTAATTAGCTCTACAGTAAAGTGTCACAGTCTACATGTGTGCCACTATTAGGGCACAGTACATTAATTAAGATAAGATAATACTGTTTGGGACAAGTACTATCTTACAGCAGAGTAATTGCATGTGATCAAGCACACATGTAGTCTGTGACAGGGGCTGGCTGGGGAACTAGGGTGCTAAAGTACAGGAATTGCCTGCCACTTAGCCTCACACTGTAGCACCCTTGTGCCCCAGCCAGCATCTTCACTACCCAATGCTGCCATCCAGAGCCTAGGGCCCCATTCCAGCCTGGGGCTGGTCCACCCCAGTTCAAAGTGCTGTGGTCCAGGCGCACATGTAGATGCTGCACCTGGGAGCAGCTGACATGGGTGCAAACTGCACCAGGGTTTATCAGGGCACATTAATTGCATGTGTAGATGCATCCAGGTAGATGCAATCCTAAAATGCGTTAGGAGAGGTATTTAAAAAAATAATATTAATGTCATTATACAGAGCTCTAATAACACCTCATCTGGAACACTTTGTACAAGTTTGGTTGTACAGGTTTAAAAAATGATTCTTCAAAATAGTACTAGTATAGAGTGGCTACTGGGGCTTTCAAGGGAATGGAAGGCCTATTGTATGAAAGGAGATTAAAAGAACTTGGCTTCTTTAGACTAGTAAAATAAATAAATTAAAGGAGTAAATAACCCAAGAGAAAGATCTATTTAAACTAAAGGACAATGTTGGCACAATAACAAATGAGTATAAACTGCCCGTGAATAAATATTCAGCTGGAAATTAGATTAAAGTTGTTGACTATCAGAGAAGTAAAAAGCTTTCCAACAGGCATAGTGGAGAAAAAAGACAAATTTAGCTACTTTTAGGACTGTGTTTCCTCACCTTATAGAAGTATTTATATTCCATGGTTCCCTTGCTATTGGTCATCTGAATGAGGTACAGTTGTGAACTGATAATTCACATCTCCGGCTGAAATGTGTAGCTAATTATGCTCCTATAGTATGTATTAAGATATGCCCCTTTCATTCTCTCATCTTTTTCCATATGTCAGAACCAAACCTAGGACAGCATAAGATAATATAGCATTCTGAATGTCTCTTATGAGGAAGAGAATCCCCTTTAAAAATATATAATAATAACATTTTTATAGTATCTTCCATCTTGAAAGACCACAAGGTGGCATCACATAACTGGTGGCTGTTGAGGGCTAAAGGTCAAAAATAGAAAGCTGAATAATACTGAAAATAGAAACAAAAAGTACAATTATATATATACAATATCTAGTGTATCAAGGGCCAGATCAGTTCTGAATTCATTTAGGTAAATCCCAAGAGTCAAGTTCCAAATTTCAACTGAGCAGAGCTCAATTGTTCAAGCTATATGGCTGTAACACAGGGCAAGTATCCTTCCTCCCATACCCATCAATCTGGGTCTTCCAATACTCTCCAAATCTGTGGAAGGCATCCTATGTGCAAGCCCAAGACCCAGAGACCCTGGGGTTCGGGTGCCCCCTAGTCTCATGTGCTCTGAGCCTGAAGGCCAAGAAGCAAGCCAGGGGAAAAGCAAGAAAGCAGTTCTGAATTGCCAAAAAATTGTGCAGTCGAGTTTCCCGCATTTGGGGAAATTTGCAGGGGTCTGGCTGCTTGGAGTGCAGTGGACAGGCCTCACCCTGGAAAAATGATCTGTGTGATCATGGGATCTCCCCTGCCAGGTATATATATTATACTTGATTTTAGGACACAGGAACCCAAGAAATGAAAATAACACATGGTAACACTTTACTGGATAAAAGGATGGATTGATAAGAACCTTTCTGTGTTTTTCTCTTCCAGCTGAATCTAACCTTTCTCTGAAGTTTTCCAAATCCTAATAAATATTTCTAAGCTATGAGCATCTTACATGCACCTACATAATACATGAATATTTGTGAAATCACCATATCAGTAAAACACTTAAGCACACTGTTAACTATTACCTCATGAGTAATTCACAGTGATTCACTCAGATTCTTCTTAGGGTAGACATATGTTTAAACACTTTAATGAATCAAAACTTCATTGTGGAATCCATTGGCCTGCTCCTGCTTTGGCAGATCTTATGCTGTTACATTGTTGGAAGCATTTTGTAAAATAGTTTAAACATTTTCTGTGTTTTCTTTTGCTTTGTGGTTTGAGGAATTCTAGGTAATTTAAATCTGACATATACACCACTATACTGTCCATTACCATGTCCATTCAATTACCTATATGTGTAGGGGTGTCATACTGAGCGTGTCTACACAAGATGCTTAACTGCACGATACCATAGTTTACTGTGCAGTAAGTGCACATGTCTACACGTGTGCAGACTTACTGTAAAAACAATAGCGAGTAAATGCGCAGGTAGCAAATTTACTCACAGTTAGTTACTGTGCAGTTATGCATGTGTAGATGTGACACGGGAGCAAGTTTGCTCATGGGTCAGCCCTGCTACTAGGGGGTTGGCCTGAGGCTACACCCAGGGCTCTAGGCTTGGAGCCTTTCCTGCCCCAGGGTTGGGCTGCCTCTATGTCAGCCCCTGCATCAGATCTTTAAAAGCCTGCAGGCACTCAGAGCCCTGGGGCATACCACCAGGGAGCCTGAAGCCACTCCAGCCCCTGTGTTTCCCTGGGAAGGTGGTAGGTCAGCTTCACTAGCCTGCCTGCACCCCGGCCTGCTGCCTGGCACTGCACTGCTGTGCGCTGGCTAGGCCCATGCCATCCAGGCCTGCAGGCTGCTCCAGGCTGCTGCAGGCTCCAGCCAGGCCTGTCAGCCCCCAGGCTCAGCTGCAGGCAGTGTCTGGCTGCTGAGGCCAGTTCCACCTGCCTGCAGCCCATCCTCAGCAGCCTGCCCTGATCTTGCAGGTGCTGTAGGGCATTGCCTCTGCCATACAGCTACCAGGACCACCTCAGGACCCTGTGCTGGGCACTGCGGGCAGCTTCCCAGGCCTGGCAGCACAGGGACAGCCATGTGAATGCCCAGAGAGATGGTGGGGGACCCATAATGGTGTCTTCCTCATCTGCAGTCATACCCATACCCGCTACCTGGGGCCCAATTGGTCACAGGAGGAAATTGGCAATCTTGTGGCACTGTGGGGTGATGCAGATGTTGCAGAACCAGTTCAAGTGGGGCATGTAGTCAAATGTCCATGTCTATGAGGGGCTGTCAGCCAAGAAGCTAAAACACGGGCATGACCAGTCAGCATGGTAGTGCCACATAAAGGTCAAGGCCTTGTGGGCGCACCAATTACAATAGTAGGTTGTGGAGTGCCTGAAAGTCCACGCTCTTTATGCAGCAACTGATGACATCGTCATGCCCCTGTACCCAAGCCACACCTTGCCTGAGCCCCTGTCCTGGCCTACCACCCCCAGCAACACATGACCAAGTGATGGCCCCTTGAGTGTCCAGCAGCCTGTCCCACAGAGTTCCCTCGCTGTACCCTCCACCAGCAATTTGGGAAGCCCCTACCATGAAGCGCAGCCAGCTATGAACACGCTGTCTGTCAGAAGTGCCGGGGAATGGGGAGGGGGGAGGAGGGGAGATGGGGGCTCCCAGCTAGGCACCTGCTCACCGCATCCCACCATCTAAAGACACCACCCAGAGCCACAACTGTTGCTGACAGCTGGGACTGCATGGAGCTTCCAGCCATGCCAACCCTGGCACATAAGTAATGGAAGGAGGGGGCTGATGTGGCTTAATCCCCACCCAAATGCAGGGCAGGGGTAGCTGCAAGGCAAGGCAGCCTGGCCAAGGGCTTCTGGTGGCTGCAGCAGGGATGATGAGGGACTGGAGCTAGGGGAGGGGCAGGCACCGCACAGCTGGCAGGATTCAGGACTAAGCCACGAGCACCTCATTTGGAGGGGCATGGCTCCTGCTGCTATGTGCACCCCAGGAGGCATGGAGAGCATGTGCCCCCAGATATGCACAGAACAGGGCAGGCTGCTGCTGTGGGCTGGGGCCAGGGCTACTCTGGGCTCCTCCTAGTGGAGGGGGCACTGGGCTACGCTGAGGGTGGGTGGTGGCAGTGCTCAGAGGGGAATATGGGGGGGCTGCAGGTACCCCAAAATTCACCATAGCCCACCCAGCTCCCATACCAGCACCACTGCACACACCCTGAGTGCAGCCCCCTCCCCCCCAACCAGAGAAGCCTGGCACCACCCTGGCCCCAGCCCATTATGGCATCCTCCCCTGCCCCACGCAGATCTGGTGGCACCCACCCCGCCCCGCCTCGCCCCTTGTGGTTCTAGGACATGTGCAGCAGCAGGAGCTAGCACCCCCTCCCCATGCCCCCTGGACAAGCTGCAGCTTCATCACACGCCCTGCTCTGCCCCAGGTGGGCAGTGCCGACCCCAGCAGCAGCAGCAGCATTAGTGTTGTTTATAATCATTATTATTTATTATGAACAACGATGACTGGGGTGGGACAGGTGCAGAGGTCCCAGGGGTTCTGTCCCCTTCAACCCAGTGGCACAGCCAAGGCTGGCCCTGCTCTGGCCCCCAGCTCCTCCCACCCATACCCAGGCAACGCAGAGCCGGGACTGGGGCCAGGGCTGATGTGGGAAAACAGTCAGGGCTGGGGGTCAGTGGATTCATTGGTGCGGGGACTGGCACTGGCCACTGGGCAATGACTCCAAGTACGGGGGAAGGTGCAGTCGTACAGGTACAGTGGGCCCTGGCCACAAACCCAATCCTGGGCCCGGCTCAGTTCAGCTCCCTCCCAATCCCTGCTTGGTCACAGGCCCCCTTCCCTCCCCTCACCATGACCCTTTCCCCTTCCTCCCGCTCCCCCCCTGCCCCCCTCAGATGTCCCCGCCTGGAGCGGACACATGTGCTCAGCACTCCCCAGCCCAATTCTTTCTCTCCCTCTGCCCTGGCCCCTGCTCCTGCCCCCACTCCCTGCCCAGCTAGCCTGCAACCACCTGGCCCCAGGTTACCAACCCCCCACAGCATGCAGGGAAGCAGCAGACAGTGCAAAACTTTGTTGAGAAGCCTCTGCCCCTGCAGCTAGGTGGGCGTGGCCCTCTCATATGCAGAGGAGGGCATATGATAGTGGCGATGTCCTTCTCAGCAGCGGGGGGCAGGGACATGTAGCACAGCTGCATGTAGTCCTCCAAGCTATGGTGGAGGTTGTGGGGCAGCCCAAGTTTGCCCTCCATGCCATAGTTCAAGGTTCCATACCAGGTGTGCAGGTGCACCTGGAGCATCATGAGGATCATCAGCAGCAGCAGGATGTAGTGGGTCAGGCACCCCTTGGTCCATGCAAACAGCTTCTTGTGCACCACCAGGGGCACATGCAGCAGGGACATGCTGGGGGTACAGCAGTGGTGCAAGGGGGGATGGCCCTGGGGTGCCTTCCCAAAGAGGACCCCTGTGAGAAGGGTAGGGGTGCAGGCAGCTCCTTGTCCCAACTGGGGGTCATGCCACAGCCTAGAGCACCCACGCCCCCCTACCCCAGGGCCCCAGAAAGCAGGACCAGATTGGCAGCAAAAATGCTCCCGCTTCCCAGCATATGTAGACACCTGCCTGGCACCATTTACTCATAAGTAATTTATTCACGAGTTAACTGCTGCAGCAGCAAATGTACATGCAGATGTGCCCACTGTGTATTATGCTGTATAGGTGCAAATTTCATTAATGTACAAGGTACATTAGAGCAATAAAATCATATAGAATCTTTAATTGTGTCTTGCTCTGTGAATCATTTATCATGTTTAACTTATTTTTAAAAAATCTTTTTTTAATTTTCCTTATATTTATCACACTGGTGTTTATACACACACACACACACACACACACACACACACACGTTCAATCAGAAGTTATTTAAACCTACTACAAAGTTCCAAGCTTAGAGTGCTCTTTTCATGGTGCTGTAATACTTCTAAGCATTGTTCTGTTTTAAAAACCATTTGGGGATTTCTTCTGACTGGAACTAAAAATGTGTAGTAAAAATTCTCTAGGATGGACTCTTTTTATTATAGGAAGATAATTATTCTGAGTGTTACTATGGCTAGTATGTTTCAAGACTTCACCTTGTTTTATTGCAAGATAGTTTGGATATCATCAATACCTGAAGAAAAATGTAATATTTGTTAAACCCTTTCTCCGGTTGTTCATTGTCTCACAACTTCTGAAATACCGCACACCACTATAAATCTCTTCAGAAGCCAGGAATCTTCTGTTTTCTGCCAGAAAGA
>NW_005842511.1:275758-312117 GCF_000455745.1 Alligator sinensis | reverse complement strand
AGTGTTATAAAAAGGAGAACAGAGAACAGGTGATTGAGACCATAGCCAAAAGTAATATTATTAAAGGAATCTTTACAAAACTGACTGGCTAACTACAGACAGGATCCACTGCAGCAGAATTTGTTACCCAACTACATGGTGATTTTAGGTCCTAACCCAACACCCACCAAGTTTTATGGGAGTCTTTCCATGAATTTCAGTAGGCTTTGGATCAGAATATTAAAAAAATAAATAAATAAAAAAAAATAAATAAAATCAGTTCATCAGTCAGTTTGTATAGGCTTACAGAACGTCCTCTTCATTCAGGCATTAGCTCATAGCAAAAGAATCAGACCTAAATTTAACCATTCCTACATTTTAAAGCAATAAGAATAAGTACTGTTTTATACCAGAGATGTTAAGAGTTTTGTCACACACAAAAACATATGTGGCTAACCAAGCCCAAATGAATGCCCAAGATGAAAATACTTCTAAACTACAGGAACTCTGGGGCTGAAACATTGCAACCAAATCGTACCCCTCTGATGCACCAAAATAAATGGCCAAGGGATAATATAGTCCAGAGCCTCTAACTGACTTAAGGCAAGGGTGCATGGAAAAGTGACTACAACAGAAATAAGGGTAAGGATTCACAGCATGTTAGCTAGTCCACAGTAATTTTTTGCATGCATGATGCTGCCACTAGGTAAATCAAAACTAACTCACAGTGGGCGCATCTACATGAGACACTAACTACGCAGTAGCTTAATACTATTGCACAGTAGCGTATTAACACGGCTTTTGCTCTGCACACTACTACGCAGTAGAAGGCTGCGAGTTGGTGCTCTTAATGAAAAAGGGTAGCTTTCATTTACCATGGGATTAAAGTATACATAAGGGAAGTAACTTTGGAGTAGATAACGTTCTATAAATCTCTGCCCTTCTTTGCTTCATGGATAGCTTATTTTTGTGCCTATGCCCTTAGAAAAAAGACTAATTTTTTTTAACAAAGAATCAAATTGTAAATTTATTTGGACAACCAATGATATATACACACAAGTTTCCAGTTGAAGTCACAAAACTGTGGGCATTTGATCCCCATTGATTAACTTAGTTTGCAATCTTATTGTAAGATAAGAGGCAATGTAGAAAAAAGGGCAATAAACTGTAGGTTAGAGTATACTGTATTTTGGGTGGGATTTTTCAATACTGCTCAGAACTGCCCTAAATGTTCCTCCAGAAACTAGTGGTAAGACTTCCACTGTCTTTTATGGAGCAGAGAAAGGCTAATGTTGACAACTTTTGAAAAATCCACACTGAAAAGCCTCTTAAAGCATGTTAATTTACCATAAATGGATGTACAGCCTGAGAAAAATGGCCTTTTTTATAATGTTACCATTGAAAATGGTTGCATTTAAGTCTACTGCTTAACAATATCAAAGAAAAGTGCTTGGACACTGGGGGCACATCTACACTAGACATTTACTTCAGAGTAGACTAATTAGCTGCAGAGTAAATGTCTATACTTGCAGAGCTATTAGGCTGGAGTAAACTAATAAACCTGCAGCACTATACTAGGAAAGTATATGTTTCCTAGTGTGGAAGGTTAGTACTTGTGTAAATACAAGTACTAACCTTCCACACTAGGAAACATATACTTATATCGGACATTTTTTATGATTCTCAGATATAGTGGATTTTTTATTTGGAATGTGATATAGAAGACCATGAGAGTATTAAATATTAGCACTTGTCACATAACTATGACCTTAGGCAGCCAGCCATATCTAGTGCATGCAAATGTAAAATGTTAGGAATTTCTTAATTGACTTGAAAATATGTGTAACTATGTGTTTAACAGAGAATCAATGTTCACTCTCTTGTGTTATTAGAAAAAAGAACTTTTTGTAAAGGAAATATCCTTATTGAAGGCTGCACTATCAGATACGCTCACAATGCGCTTTTGTGTGGCCACTTTTTAAAGTATCAAATGCCTTGTCATACAGTAGCCTTCTTTGATATCACAGAAAATGCTAGCATGAACTTGGTTTATGTAGCAAAAATTCCCTCTTAAATGCAAAAAATCTAACACATACTTTCATAGTTGCTCAGTTAGGATCTGGCCTGAAGGTTAGATGATCTTGGCCCAATTCTCAAACAAGATTTCTACCTCAGTGAGTGACAAGTTGTCATGCTGACTGTTTCCCTCAGACAGGCTGTCTTCATGGAGATTGAAGGGAAGAGGTCACATCCTGTTGCAAGAGGAAAAAAATGCAGCTTTTATACTCTGTTATTCTTTCTAAGAAAAAAACCCTACAATCTGGCTGGTGTATATCAGTTCAAACTACACCAGCAATGACTAGGGCCGAAAAAAACTTTTATTTAAGCATCTATGTTTAAAGAGGAAGGCACAGAGAAACCAGACTAGGAAGGTCCCCTCTAAAAAAGGGAGATTTAAGATTTTCTCTGAAAGACTACCAAAAAGTCAATTATAGTTCATTAGCAATCCTTTTTACTTTTCAGACATTTCTTCTCTAAAAAATTGATACTCACTAAAATGGTTAAAAGGGTTTTGTGCCCTTCATCTTACTGATGATTATTCAGTCTTTTAAAACATAATTAATGACACCTCACCCAATTCCCTATGAAAGCCAAGTTAGATTGGCATGGATCATTTTTGAAAATCATACAATAAGCATAAAATGGTGTATAGCTATCCGGTAATTCATCTTCACACCACCCTTGTAAAGTAAGTAATCATTCCTAGAGGAAAGGGGGAAGAAGGAATAAAGAGAAATGAAGTGATTAGCTAAAGTGATTAATTAGCAAAGCTAATAGTAGGAACTTCAAAGCCCATTATCATTTTCTTCCAAACTTGCACTGCTTCCTTGACTTCTAATCAAAACCAATTTGGCTCTCTTTAGAGATCTTATTTATGGGCATTGCTTATGATCGGGAGACCTATTATGTTGCTAGTACAACCAGTCAATCCACTTTACACTCCATAACAAGAGAATTGTTGGCTGCCTTACTGAAATGATGGTAGCTGGTAAATGTGCATTGGAGCTGCAGGCAATGAATTTTGTTGTACTAAGAGACTGCCAATTTGCAAGTCCAAATTAGGCACATTAGCTTGATCAAAATAATAATTGCTCATTCTAACTCTTCACTCATCTGTTGAATCAAAGCTCAACCGAACCTTTTTTTGGTTAGAGTTTGTGAGTGGAGGGAAAGTCAGCCTTGCTTGAACTTGAATGTAAGTGTTACCAATAACTTGTTTAATAAGAGCAGACTCAAATCTGGCCCCCCACTTTATTTTCCCTGACTGCACAGAGGATTTCTAAAAGATAGCTCTTTAAATCTTTTTAAATCTTTTATCTTGTAAAACAATAGCTAACAAGAACTTACCTCTGCCAGCATTCTGTATGGATGCAGTCATCCTGCTTTGTCATACAGCTAAAGCTCAAGGGCTTGTTAGGTGCCAGAAACTGTGCTCTCTTGATTTGTTTTAAACAGAGGTTGAGCAGGTGACCAGCCCTACATTGATTTGGACAGGAATGTAGGTGATCAGCCCTACATTGATTTGGGTAGGAATTTTTCTTTCCTTCTTCGCTAGAATTTGGTCCTGGGGATACTAAATTGTTTCAATTAGATACAAACCCAGAGGGCATGGCTACATGCGACGTTTACTGCACAGTTGACTAATTAGCTGTGCAGCAAACATCTCTTCATCTACACGTGTGCCTTTATTAGGCTAGAGGAAATACATTTACTCTGCAGCAGAAGAATACTTGGAAATATCCCAGATCCCCAGGGCCCTCTGCCAGCTGGGGTTGCTCTGACCCAGCTCAACATGTGATGCTCACAGGCACACATGTTGATTCAGTGCCTGGGAGCGATAAACTCTGGACCAATAAGCCCTGCAGTTTAAAGTTCATTCATGCACTCTAATAGCATACGTAGGTGCACCCAGAGAAGCTTTAACAAGTCCTTATCAAAACCAGAAAGCAGCACAAATTGTCTGCTATAGCATCTACAAGCTTAAAAATGTGGCTTATTTCTAGCATCCACTGTTTTGGGGGCTACACAGAAAAGATACATTCACTGAATACCTGAGGATATGCCCACTTCACCCTTCTGGCATTGCATACTAGAGACAAAATCACGGGTGAGTGATGACATGAAGCAGAAAACTAAATAAAATACGTTATTTACATTTATATAAATGATAAAGAGTTCTTCCCATCTGAATCTTTCATGCAATTCCAGATAACTGTCTAGTAGGTAGGTCAGCTTGTTGTGCTGGGTTTTTTTTTTTACCATAGATCTGAAGTGGGGCTAAGGCTGGGACTCTAAAAAGCAGGTAAGGAAGATATGCACCTCTTGGATTTGAGGCAATCTCATCATACAGAGATAGCAACAGTTGTTGTTAGAGAGATGAACAGAAACCACAGAAGCTCAGAAGTAAAGTACTCTGTGAATAAGGGTGTGAGAAGTCAGAAAGGCAGGTAGAGCCATAGGGAGAAAGTGCACAGGAGGTCATTCCTGCAGAGAGGGAGAGTTCCTGCATAGGGCTTCAGTGAGTGTCATGTGTAAAAGCAAATTGGTCTCTGAGGAAAGCTAACCTATGTATAAAGGACAGTCTAAAAAGCACTATCTATGCTTTAACGACATGCTCCTCACCGCAATATCTCCGTGCCTGACTTCCTCTCAAATCTTTCCTCGTACCTTTCACCTGACTTCTTCTCAAAGGGCAAGGTGACTACTAAACAGAAGTAGAATAATAATGTGACGGCATTCCCTAACACATAAACCAGGTGCTCCCAGGCGCTGGCTGTTCCGAACTTGGTATCTCATTTGTTACAAGCTAGCACAAAGCTCCTCTGGGCACACTGGACCCAAAGAAATTCCTTAAAACACTAAATGAATTGAGACAGCTTTGGTACAGAAATCAGGGTTTTTACTTCAGGTGAACAGATTGAAAAGGTCTGACATTTAGTCCCACGTGACCTTTATCAAGGACAATACAGAGCATACAGTTTTTGCCCTAATAAAGTGTTGTAGCCAGGAGTCTTTGACTTTGATAAAGGTCATTTGGGTCCAAAATGCTGGATGTTTCAGCTGCCTTCACTTGAAATAAAAAGTGTATTTTTACTGTGCAGATGTCCTAATTTGTACTGTTATTAAACTATGTTGTTCTAGTTTCAGGAAGAACTTTGGCTGGCTGGCTTTTGTTATTTTGTATCAGCTACAACCTATTCTGTTGTGCCTGTTTACGTCTGCAAAGACATTTCTTTCAGCTCAGGCGTTCTGGCCATTTGATCACACAGATCATGTGAGCTGAGCTTTTACTGATAAGACTAAACAGAAACAAATGTCTAAGCAGAATAAAAACATCTCGGTCAATTTTTTAAATAACTCATTCATTAAACCATAGAACTAAATAGAAAAGCTTGCCATTTGTGCATGTAGTCACACTGTACTTAGAATAATTGGGACCAGCTGTTATGCTTTTCTGTTTCTGGAAGCATGTAACATTGCACAAGGCTTACAGAGCAAGAGCACAGACAGTGAAGAAAGTAGTTTAAGCATGTAGTTTAAGTCTCAATAATTTTTCATGCTCCTCTTTGGAAATATTCTGATTCAGGCAATGAAAGCCAACTTGAAAGGCAGCTTTCTGAAAGCAATATATTTTAACTCACGTTTTGACTTTCATTTTCATCGTGTAATTTCCACACACTCTAGCAAAGTCATTCTTTTTTTCTTTTTCGTTTTTCCCGCTCTGTACATGTTTATTCAAGACAGACCACCTTGAATCAATTAAATACATGAGGAACAAAGACAAGGTTTACTTAATCATCCGAAGGGGCAGGAGGATAAAATATTCTGGAAACTATTTCCTGCTAATAATGCTTAGAATTGCATACTTCAAACTTCCCTACCTTCTTGAAGAAAGGGTGGCTACTTGAAAAGAGGGCTTGCTTAAAACTATAGATGTGCTACAAAGGCTGTGATGATTCATGTACTGCAACAAAAGAAATACTAACTCAGAGGCAAATTGGGTCTCACTGTATATGCAATTTCAGGAAAGTGAGTGAAGAGATATAAGATTACCCAGTTTCTTCCCCCCATACAACTACCCACATTGCAGACTATAGCATGAGTTTATAGCAGCACCATTGGCCAAATTATTTGTAGGCTCATGGAAGTCAGGTGTGGTCCCAGACGACTGGAAGAAGGCCAATGTGGTGCCCATCTTTAAGAAAGGGAAGAGGGATGACCCCACAAACTACAGGTCAGTCAGTCTGACCTCGGTCCTGGGTAAAATCTTTGAAAAGTTGGTTAAGGAGGCCATCAACTACAAGCTGGTAACAGATGGGGTGGTAAACAGCAACCAGCATGACTTTGTGGAGGGCAGATCATGCCTGACAAACCTTGTGTCATTCTACAACCAGGTTGCTTACCATCTGGATGAGGGACATGAGGTTGATGTCATCTACTTAAACTTCAGTAAACCTTTGACTCGGTCTCCCATGAGATTCTCTCTAACAAACTGGAGAGTACTGGAATGGACTAGTTTACAGTGAGGTGAGTGGACAACTGACTCAGAAGCCACTCCCAGAGAGTGGTGATTGATTGGATGGCCTCATCCTGGAGGGCCATCTCCAGTGGATCAGTGCTTAGATCCATGTTATTCAATACATTCATTAATGATTTGGATGAAGGGGTACAAAGTGCAATGATTAAGTTTGCAGATGATACCAAGCTGTGGTGAAATGTGAGCACACCAGAGGGTAGGGAAAAGATCCAGGAGGACTTTGACAGACTGGATGTATGGACAGAATGAAATCAGATGAGGTTTAACAGGGAGAAGTACAAGGTCCTGCACCTGAGTAGGAAGAACCCTTACCACAACTATAAAATAGGTGGTGGCCTACTGGTTGACACAACATCTGACTGGGACCTAGGGGTCACGATCGACTGGAAGATGAATATGACTCAACAGTGTGATGAGGCTGCCAAAAGGGCAAATAAAACTCTGGTGTGCATCAGCCACTATGTGGTCAATAGATCCAGGGAGGTACTCCTCCCTCTATTCAGCGTTGGTGAAGTCTCAGCTGGAGTACTCTGCCCAGTTCTGTGCACCGCACTTCAAGAAGGACATAGATAAGCTTGAGAGAGTACAAAGAAGGGCCACGCATTTGATTAAGGGCATAGAGGGTAGGCCCTATGAGGAGAGACTCCAGGAACTGGGCCCGTTCAGCCTGAGGAAGAGAAGGCTGAGAGGTGACATGATAGCTGCCTACAAGTACATCAGGGGGGAGAATCAAGAACTAGGAGAGCAACTATTCATGAGGGTGAGGAGTATCCTCAAGGGAGAATGAGGACAAATAAATTAATAGAGGGTAAACTCAGGTTGGATATAAGGAAAGACTTCTTCTATGTAAGGGTCACCAGAATCTGGAACATGCTCCCAGCAGAGGTGGTAAAGTCACCCTCCTTGGAGGTGTTCAAGACAAGGCTGGACAGGCACCTTGCTGAGCTCATCTGAGCCCAATACTTCCTGCCTATGGCAGGGGACCAGACTTGATGATTGTACAGGTCCCTTCTAGTTCTATGATTGTATGAGGAAGAGATCACAATCAAGTATCTGCAAGGGGCAGGAACTTTACCAGTGCTTTTCCTTTGATGAATATTAAAGGCCAGCTTCAAGAGGAGGGATAGTTTCATAGTAGATAGAGAGAAGTTTGGATAATGCCTAATCTGTAGCCTGATGGTTAGCTTTCCTGGGAAGAAAAACATAAAGGTTATAGTCCCCTCTGAGTAAAAGTGCAGGTGGGGTGTAGACAGTTACCCTAACTACTAGGCTATTGGACTAAAATAGGGCTGTCCAACTAGCATCCATGGGCCCCCAGCAGCCAGCTCTCCCCCTGCCACATGGCTGTGCAGGCCACATGGCCTTGAGGTTACATGCTGCATCCTGCACAGCATACATAACAAGAAGGGAGTAGGAAGCCATGTGTTGCCACCACAGCCTGCACAAGGGCTAAATGCCATCCGCTGAGGATGTGGGGATGGCTCCATGCTGCTGCTATTGCAGCCCATACAGTGGGGAGAACCTGGGGGTCCAACCCTGCAGCATGCAGCCCACACAATGTTTAACCTGGATTCAACAGGCAGGTGCCATGTGTGTTCCAGTGATGAACAGCTCTAGGCTAAAACATGGGATGGCTACATTGTAGCTGGAACAAAACCTCCCAGCTGTGGTTTTTGTCTGACTACAATTTGGGGACTGCCTGGCCTTATGTGCATACCTGAGACATCATGCACCTACCTGGCCAAAGCACAGCCCTATGGAACATGTCCAGTAGCCACGCACATGCTGAATTGCAACCTTCACTTAAGTACCAAAACTGAAGATATACAGATGAGTACTGCCTTTTAGCACTTCAAGTGAAACAGTGTAACCCTTTGTGTCTCTATCACAATCTGAACCCCATTATTCCTGAGGCAATAAAACTTATACACTCTTCCTTACTTGGAGATTGTGGCTGAATCATAGCTGATATTGCTTTTCCTTCAAAGTACCTAAAGATTTCAACAAGCTTTACAATAAATCACAATGTATATGTAATATTGAGGGATTCTTGAAGTAGACCTTCAACTGAGCTGGATGATATTGGCCTTAGAAAAATGCACAGCGGGTGCAAAACAATATTCATATCTATTTCTATTTCCTTTTGGGGTTGGTTTGCTTGGTTTTGTTTTTTGCTAAGAATTTCTCCCTTGTCACCATCCTTACAGATCTCCAATGACAAAAGGAGCTGACCTCACTTTTCATAGGGATATGGAGTGACCCAGGATACACCACCTTTAGTGTTCAGCTATCAGGAGCAGGGAAGGGAAAGGTATTACTGAGTTTATGAGAGATTACATGAAGCCCATTTGCATAGAGCTGCCAATCCTGAATCCATTCTCATAGTCTCATAGTGCTTAGGGTCGGAAGGGACCTAAACAGATCATCAGGTCCGACCCCCTGCCGTGGGCAGGAACGAGTGCAGGGGTCATAACACCCCAGCCAAATATCTGTCCAGCCTCCTCTTGAAGACCCCCAAGGTAGGAGAGGGCACCATCTCACTTGGGAGCCCATTCCAAAGCCTGGCAGCCCCAACTGTAAAGTAATGTCTCCTGATGTCCAGCCTGAACCTTCTCTCTAACAATTTGTGGCCATTATTCCTAGTAACCCCCAGTGGTGCCCGGGGGAACAGAGCCTCACCCAATTTCCGCTGGTCTTCCCTGGTGAGTTTGCAAACGGCCACCAGATCCCTTCTCAGCCTTCTCTTGTAAAGGCTGAATAGATTCAGGCCCTTTAGCTTCTCTTCATAGGGCCTGCCCCACTGCCCCTTGACCATGTAAGTGGCCCTCCTCTGGACCCTCTCACTGTTAGCCACATCCCTCCTGAAATGCAGCGCCCAGAACTGGACACAGTACTCCAACCGTGGCCTGACCAGACACATAGACCATAAGGATCACCTCCCTGGACCTGCTTGTGATGCATCTGTAGATGCACAACAAGGTGCAGTTAGCCTTACTGACCGTTTCCTCGCATTGGTGGCTCATGTTCATCTTGGAGTCAACAATGACTCCAAGATCCCTTTCTGCCACTGTTTTGACAAGAGAGGTGTTCCCCAGCCTATAGGTGTGTTGCTGGTTCCTTCTCCCTAGATGCAGTACCTTGGAAGAGGGAAGATATTATAAGTTACAAAGCTATCCTCATCTTGAGTTGGAGTATTCCACATGGAACAATCCTGCTGCCATTCCCCAGTCCTGGAATACAGAGACCTTCAACCTCCATAGATGTCCCCAGTACCTAACGAAGGTTTGAGAGATCTGTGTAGATTTGACTGAAAGGACTGGATAGAGGAATCTGTGATTTGTAGGAAATGTAGGTATATTTCTCCCCTGCAGAGATTCTGAGTGAACAAAAGTGAATTAAGGCACTCAGGCTCTGATTGAAAGAGAAGCTGCTACAAGCACACATCTGTTATCCGTCCTACAGCGCTCACTCATTTGCATTCTCCCTCCCCCACCGCACCAACTTCTCCTCCTTGAGGCAAATATTTGACAAATCCAGATTAAGATGATGTTGAGACTGATTTTATAATAGTAGAGTGGGAAACAATTTTGTCTCTAATAACAGCCTATTCCTACAGCCTAACAAAGAAACTTCTCCCTATGGGAGAGAAATCTAAAAAAAAAACTAGGTACATTTCTGGACAAGGGATCAAAGTTTTAGTTAAGCCTTGAGGTAATTGCAAGAACCAAGTGACCCCCTGCATGTGCCTTGTGAACTGACCTCAAGATTCAATAAAGCATAAACTTCAAGGTTTGCATGCTCAAGAATAAGTTCTGTACCAGTATATTTTAGTAGAGCATTTTTAATGTGAGAAGTTCATTTCTCTTAATAGAAATGGTTCTTTTTTCCTTTTTTTAATCAGAGATTACACCAAGTACAAGGTTACAATACTGTTCAATGCTGTTGCCTTTGCATAAATCTAGTGAAGTTACCAGAAACAGCATGAAAGATGGGGAATGCCAGCTTCTTCAATCCCTTTTCTCTGCTTACCTCACAAAGTTAATGTACTCAAGCAGCAAAGTTAGCTCCCTCTGATGAGGTCCCCACCATTCTTAATCACTCCCTCTTCCTGGAAAGCTCTTCCTCGAATGCTGTCACACCCAATTCATGCATTTGGCTAGTAAGGAGATCCTAGATGCTGAGGAGGCCCCTTTCTGCAATCAGAACTGCTATTGGTCCTGATCCCTATGCCTGCCCAAGGCACTTTGTTCACTGAAACTTTTCAGGGGAGCAGGAGTCCACATTAGAAAATCTACTTGGAAGGCTGAGGCTGCAGCAAGACTATATACCTTGGATGACCCTAACAGCAACTTTGAACAGGCTGGCACAGCTTCACAGAGGAAACTAAACTGTTCAGGTTCCCAGGGAAGAATAACAATCTGTCTCATGGACCTTTTCCACTAGAAGTATTTTATACGAGTTATTTGTGGGGGAAAAAAATATCTTTGTATTTATTCCTTAGAAATCTTAGAAATATTTTTACTATCAAAGGGAATAGTAAAAATAGCATTACATTTTGTGTCTGGCTTCCAAAACTTTATGATATCAGTAATGCATAACACATGAACAGTTCCCAAAATGTGTCAAATACTGTGACAAATTCAGGCAAGTATTCAGGGCTTAACTTTCCTCTCTGTCTGAACTTTATTCAACCTAGGGGAAGAGTAGCCTTGCAGGTTGCAGCAATCTGATCCTGTGCTATCCTACCTCAGTGGTAATGAGAACTGTGAAAGGGCTGCTTTAAATTTCACAGTAGTGTAAGGCTCCCACAGGATGTATGATACTTTACAGCAGAGACTCCCCATGCCTTAAGAAGGGTGACTGTACCCAAAAGCTTGCCAATAATTTTTTTTCCAAATACTCAGTTGGTCTAATAAAAGATATCATATCTACTCAAAGAACTTTGCCTGCCTTCACAGGCTATGCACATTCACTTAGCAGTGTCTACCTATTAATGACCCAGATTCTGATACACTTACATTAGACAGCATCTTAATCTATAAATAGTTCCATTCATTTCAAAGGTGCAATTCACAGATGCAAATGTTACACAGTGCAAGAGTGCAAAATCAAGAGGTGTGTGTGCACGCATGTGTGTGTATATACATACACACTGTATAGATATCAATATAGATATATGCAAACACACACCGTATTACCTTGATATCTAAACATATGCATGCACACATGACCTATCATATATTACAAATATAAATCAAGCTTTGAAACCATTGACTCAAAATGAATTATTTTTAAAAATTCAGGTTCTTAGGTGATATAAATGGTCATTGTTCAAGTGACAGTAGATAAGGATGTGGTCCTATGTTTAAGTATATTGGGGGGCATAGAATCTACCTATATGTGAACACACATATATATATAAACATACTCAATGTAAGTATACTTCCTGGTTTTTCCAACTGGGGAAAAACATTAAAAAGGCCTATCTAGCCTCTCCTTTCCTGCAATTAGAAGAGATCCTAAGATGACATAACCTAATTAAGGAGAAACGAAAGGATGGTATGTATGTGTAACTGTTGCCCTAAAAAAGGAAATGGTATCAATAATGCAGCAATAAAATACTTGAAAGGAAATGGATTTTTGATGAAGTCAGTTTTCAAAGTCTATCCCCAGAAAAGAGAATAATGCCTTTAAATTGCTATTAATGATGACTGCTAGTGCTAGTTAATGTTTTGCCCTTTGGAGAAAATACAACTCAGTAATACAAGAGCTACATAATAAGCATCTTTATCTCCTTGGAATTCACAGGCCTTTTGTTATTTTTTTCTCTCACAATCTTCCTGTAAACCAAATACCACTTGAGCTGATTCACACAGACCCTTGAGAGGAAGATACGGAAGGGCAGTCAGTTTTCTCATGAGAAGTTCAGCATGGAGAAGTTCCCCTTCCATTCCAGCAAATCCTAAGACATTTTGCACCCAGCTTGACCTGACAGATGTAACTCTTCTGCTTTCACTCCTTAATTTGTTTGCATTTGGCTCAGGTTCAAAGCTTTTTTTAGTGCCTGATGGTTTTCCTTGCTGGAGCAGATAGGAATTATTAAAAAGCCAAGACCCCTCTCAGGCTTCAGTACAAGGAGAGAGAGCAGATTCTCCTTGGAACTTACAGAAAAAGGGGCAGATGAACTGACAGCCAAGAGCTCCCATTTTGCCAGCTTGAAGGATCTTGCCTGCAGCCAGTCACCATATGTCTGGCTCCAAACTATGGAACAGACAGGCCAGAATGATACACAGTATTCAGATGGTCTGCCCTTTCTCTCAAGAGGGAGAGTACACTTTGAAGCTTATATTATCTGGCTTTTCTTTCTAATGTGATTCTTAAAAGGCCCAGTTCTGGAAAGCTCTAATCTTAAACTTTCACACGATAATGTAATAATTATTTGGAAAGAAACTGAATAGTGGTGAAAAGCAGTCTATTCTAATATATACACACAAATGTATCCGTGCACCTCATTTTTATAGACACACTTGAAACATATCAAGTTACATCCTTAGCCCCACTGAGCCCAGTCATAACTAATTTGTTTGAATGGGTAAACCTGTCAACTAGCATGTTTAGAGAATGTGATGCTTATGTTAAGTAAATGAATTATATTAGTTTAGTTAACTATGTGTTAACTAAACTAATATAGAAAAAAGAGAGATAGGACTCAGGGCCCTCAAATCCAGTTTCCAGATATAGCAGGCAACAATGACATGTAATTGCTTTCATAAACTGATCAGTTCCATTCTAAAAGTGGTTTAGGCTTCTTTGCTTTTATATCCCTGAAGGCTGTTCCAGAACCTCACTGTTCTCTGATGGATGGAAACCTAATTTCCAGCCTAAATTTATTCATGGACAGTTTATACCCATTTGTTCTTGTGCCAACATTGCCTTTTAGCTTAAATAGTTCTTTTCTCTCCCTGGTGTCTATCCCCTTGATGTATTTATAGAGAGCAATCATATCCCCTCTTAGCTTTCATTTTGCTAGGCTAAACAAGCCAAGCTCTCTTAGTCTCCTTACGTAAAATAGCCTTTCCATCCCTTGATCATCCTTGTAGTCCTTCTTTGATATGGTTCCAATCTGAACTCATCTTACTGGAACACTAGTGACCCCAAATTGTACACAGCATTACAGATGAGGTCTCCCACAAGTGCCTTTTAACAAAATTGTTAATACTTCCCTATTTATACTAGAAATGCCAGTACATATACAACCAATTCATGTAATCATTCTATACGATACAAAACTCTCATAACTATTTACGTAAGAAATATCCATTTATTTCTAACTTAAAATAATTTAAAAAGTCAGCCTTGCTACCAAGAAATAGAACATTACATTTCTAAGTTCTGTCTGAATCTGGCCCAATAGTCTGAACCCTTCTTCTCCCCCCACATACAGACATAATATCGGTTTGATGGCCTTTGGCCCTGGATACACAACACATTTACACCAGTGGGACCACTTTTTCCACATTCATGTGAAAAAAGAAAAAATATATCCTTTCAGTCTAATTTGCACATATCCAATATAAAAGTATCCTGGGAAAAAGTGGGGGTAAATTATACTGGCGTAAGTCTCATTAATGTGTGTGTCATATATCTACATATCAAGCTAAGTGAACTGTTACCTCCTCCCATTCCACATCCTGGTGAAGCACTATAATAATAGCCCTTACATAGGATATGTACAGATATTACAGCTAGATCAACCTAACTAAGTACCTAACCCATGCCCCATATAACTAAATGTGTGTATATGTTTGGAGTGCAGCTCTGGGAATGGGAAAGCCAAACCACTTACCCCTATAAGGCTGTGCTTTCCCTTTCCTCCTCTGCCCACCCACCCAACCCATGAACTCTCTTCTCCCTGTGGACACACTTGTCCCTCCAATCCCACCAACCCCCCTGCCCCGGGACCTGACAACCTCCCTGGGAGCCTGCTAGCTCCACCTCCCACAGATCCCACCAACTCCTCCCTCTACCTTGACTTACTTATTTAGATTGTGCTGCCAGTGTGGCTCCTGACACCAGAAAATGTGTGCACAAGTGGGATCTGACTGATGATCATGTGGCTGAAAGTAAACTGCATGATCATAGATCCAGCCCAGAGAATGTCTGCATGTGCCCTAAGTGAAGCTGACTGCCTGCCTATTCTTGATCCTGGTGTAATTTATGTTGATGGAAAAAACCAATATTGATTACACTTCAGTAATTATGTATTACATCTCAAGTCTTAGTTAGGTTCTTAGAGCAAGATCTACAAAAGGACATACTCATTTAGATGCTAACTCCTCTTGAGTTTGGGGACTGGCCAAAGAGTCGGTCTAAATCATTTGGGGCTTAGGTTCAGTACTGCAATGCATAACTTTTAGGCAATTTGCCACTGAACAGCCCTAGACACTTAACAGTGCATAGACTCCCTATGCCATGCATGGGGAGAGTTTGGCACCTGGGAATAGCAGGCACAGGATCAGGAATTGTTTAAGCTAGCCATTAGGAATTGCCAAATTGATACCTTTGTGTCTTAAACGCTGCCCAACTCAACTTAAATACCAAACTTTCCTGGAAAACTTTCAATAGAGATTCACAATACTGAACTGTTTCCTGGAGTTAGGCACCTCTGCCAGCCTTTTCTTGTAAAACATGGTAGGAGGAAGAGGAGGATCCAGTACCTAGTAATTAGAGCACTCAGCCAGAGTGCATCCACTTCCCAGGTGAAGGTTGTAACACCAGACTACAATGTTATTAGGGTAACAGTCTCTCTGCTCCCATTGTTGATGCTTTTCTGCTTTGAAAAGAATATTTAAATATTCATAGGTCAGAGAGAAAGAACACGAAGGAGCCTCAGTCTCTAGTCCAGCATTATAGCAGTAACCTGGGAGAAGGGAGACTTGGATTCTACTCCCTGCTCCAGTGAATACTTGATATAAAATACTTAAGCATTTAATGGAACCCAGGTTCCCCTTTCCTAAATGACTATACTAACCAACAAAGCATAGAGTAGCACTGACTTTTCCTATTTATGTCTGCTCCAATTATTATTTAAATATTCCATGCAAAGTTGAACCAGTAAACAAGGACGTGTCTACATGAGACGCTACCGCACAGTAGCTCCTTGCTACTGTGCAGTAGCATTGCTGGGCATTAACTATGATGTGATGCTACTGCACATTATTAACAAGCTACTGCGCAGTAGTATTGGAAATACTTATGCAAGTACTAAATGACTGCACAATAACAACTGTAAAGTCCACTACTTATGTAGATGTAGCCTCAGGCTATGATACCTAAAACCTAGTGGTCAGAGCATTTACCTGGGATAAAGTTCCTGAAGCAGAGGAAGAAACTGAACTGAATTTTCCATTCTAGCCACTGAGCTTCTGGGTAAAAGGAACACCATGATCTGATGAGTGTTGTGGAAGGCCCAAAATATATAATGTATAATTCCCTGAAGACATCCAAGGGCTCTGTCTGCAAGTGATATAGTGGGTGGGAATGTCTAATATTGAGGTAAGGACAAGGTTTAAGCATAAGTTAGTTAGCTAGCAGTTTGGCATAGTTGAGGCTCTGATAGTTTTGGGAGTGACCAAAGCAGACCTCTAGGCATCAGACTGGAAATGTAAGCTTGGTTAAGTTTTGGTGCTCTCAGAGTTAGGAAGTAGGGGTTCTGAGGGTCTAAATTTAGGATTTAGGTACCTAAAACATCTGTTAGACAGGACTTAGGCATGTAAATGGGTTTGTGGAACTAGCCCTTAGTAAATAAGTAAGTATATCTCCAAATTGTATCAAAACTGGAACCTTTGCCAGCCTAGAGAGATACAGCTTACCTGATTACTGATGTGGTTACTCCAGGACTGAACTGAGGCAAACCTGCCAAGTAATATAAAGAGACTTACTTTATCATTGACTAGAAGTCAGACTGTACTAAAAGGTTTTCTTTAGCCAAGTTTGTTTAATTATAGTTTAGTGATCACTGAAAGAATCAAGGACAAAGTCTAAGTACCTCTGTATTATGTTTCCAGGAAAGGAGGGAATCAAGGACAAAGTCTAAGTAAGGGGAATCAAGGACAAAGTCTAAGGAGGGAATCAAGGACAAAGTCTAAGTACCTCTGTATTATGTTTCCAGGAAAGGAGGGAAATGAAAGACATAAGCATGACATTGCTTAGAAATATGTTGTTATCCTTCATATGATTAGAAGCCAGGACCAAAGAATTATGAAGCATCTGAACACAAGAGCAAGGAAGGATGGAGAAAAAGAGCCAGAAAGACATTTTAAAATGATATTCAAAATAGTTCCTCCATTTTTCTGCCCTCAACATTCTGTAGTTCTGTAAAATAGTGTTGCCATTACATTCGTATGATTATAGTGTGTGCACTTTTTAAACATTTTTATGGCACTTTTAGCTGACACAAACACACATATTTGCTTGCTGATTTGTGACCTTAAAGAGTTTATTAATGAAAACGTTGCAGTTCAAATAGAAAAAGAATTTTAGCCTGAAGCAGGCTGTCATTGGATGACTGCTCTATTTCAGAGGTCAGCTAATATAG
This sequence comes from Alligator sinensis, assembly GCF_000455745.1. NCBI lineage: Eukaryota > Metazoa > Chordata > Crocodylia > Alligatoridae > Alligator > Alligator sinensis. The sequence continues at coordinate 294,943 of NW_005842511.1, read as the reverse complement.
CAGGATGAAGGTAGTTAAAGGTGACCTGGAAAAGAAGAAAATAAATATTAGTGTCGCAGCCTTTTTTATTTTTTATGATATATAAAGATGGCATGTCAGGGTTTTGGGGTTTTTTAATTTCCTGTTTGATTTTTGTATCAGTAGAAGCACAGCTATAAGTTGTAAGGGGTAAGAATACTCTTCACATAAATAGCACATTCAAAATATTTAATAAATGATTTAGTTAGGCTAATTCATATCTGGACATCAGAATTGCTAGCCCTTTTACCAGGGGCTTTGTCAGAAAGTTATTCCAGCTCTAAAACTATAATAACATGAGTAGGCCACACTTTGTTATTAGGGTAACACAGAGAAATGGAGGCATAAAGTGCCATTAGTACTGAAACATTTTTTTAAAATAAAATATCCTTAATTCTTCACAGGGATTTTTCATGGAATAGAATGTGTTCAACAGTGCTTAATTTTATTTCTGCTATACTTGCCTTCTTTGAACTTTCTCCTTACTTGAGTATTACATTTCCCGGTTGGCACTGGACTCAAGGTGGCAAAGGCAGGACAATCTGCTGTGACAAAATGTTTTTTCTTAAGGGAGTTCTGCATGAGCACATTGCATGTTTTCCACAAAGATTTCCCTCTTTTTCAAGAACAAGGTGAAATTGGAGGTGCTAGGAAACACCATAGAGCAACGAAAAACACTTAATCCTATTATGAGATGAAAAAGGAAGTGAGCTAAACTGTTGCTAAAATGGCAGTTTTTTAGTTTATCTGCCATACACACAGGACTTCAAGCAGCAAAATAAAGTCCATATTGTAGTATTATCTAGGTTTTGAAAGCTGTGGAATCCTTTCTAGGTTAGAGAAAGTGTTAGTGTTGAAGGAAAGGACAGAAAGTCAACATATTTCCAAAGCAAAAAATAAATGGCTCTGACATTATATGAATAAATAAAATACAAAAAGTTAGCTGGGAAAATTACAGTTCTTTTTAAGTGAGGGCAATGGCCTCTTAAATCAACACACAAATATGGAAAAGAAATAAAGCTTGATTATGCCACATTTTTTGGGTCTAGAAGAGTAAGAATAACATTTGTAGGGAACATAAATTAACATTACACATTACAGAACTATTGGCTTTCCCCCATTCATCTCCCAGAAGATAAAATGTGGGAATTTTTTTTCACACAAGCTATCTGCCTAGAACACAGTCAGTAGCTGCCCATGAAGTCACTAGTTACAATACTGTACATACAATATGAACTAAACAACCATCAAGTCAGACTGCTAAATATTATGAGATTGAAAAATTTAAGAATTGTTTAACCTAAAAATAATATAGTTTAAGGGACTACATTTTCAGAAATGGACAGTAAGTCTAATTTAAATTTATAGTAAGCTGTTAAATGTATACCTTCCAGAAGCCAGTTGAAACAACCTAGATTCTTAAAATTAAGCAGGTGATTAAGGCAGCCATGTCAAACATGTGGACCATGGAGCTTCTCCAAACATCATAGCTTTTCACAGTGGCATAAGCCCCAGGAGCTAAGGGGCACATAATGGAGGAAGATAGGTGCCTAACTCTCTGTCTTTCTCTGTCTCCCCATCTGCATCCTGTACCTTCCCTGTTGGGGCTTCAGGTATCAGGTGTGGCACTGGGTGCAAGACAGGCAACGAGGGCATATCAGCAGTTCCAAGATTGGAGCTAGGCATAATTTGTACGGAAGCTGACGCTAAGGTGGGAGGGTTGGGGGGTTAACTCCTTACCTGTTCTTATCCCTGCAAGATATAGGCTTTTCTTGGCATTTGGGGTGTAGACAGAAGTGCATCTCCCCACTATAACTGAGAAGGCTTTGAAAGAACTGTTCTGAGTTACAACAATCCCATGGACCAAACAGAAGTTCATTGTTGGTTCCAGGGGACAGGGGAATGTAGCTGCTGGCTGTAAGCCTAAAGCTGGTTTCCCCTAGCAAAAGCCCCTCCTTCCTGCCAGCTCCCTGCCAGCCCAGACTGTTTTCAGAATGGGATGAGGGAAAGGGAGCAGAGGGAGCTCCTTCTAGGGGTTCCCCAGCCAGCACTGGAGGGTGTGGTGGGTAAATTGGAGTCCCCTCACCTTGTGGGGGGGGCTCCAATACGCCCACCCCACCCTCCAGTGCCAACTGAAAAAAACCCCAACCAAACTCCTTCTGCTCTCTTCCCCTCCCCCCACCCCCATTCTGAAACAGCTTGAGGCTGGGAGGCAGAGCAGACACAAGTTACAGAAGATGCTTTGTTTTGAAATGTCTTCATCTGAACCCTCGTGCAATGGCAGTTCAGATTTTCACCCAATCAGTCACTTTTGAAGCTGTCTGTAGCTGTGCACTCATGTTTGGTCACTATAAATCACTTTCTGTGGGCAGGTCAGGCAAAAATTCTCACTTCTGTCTATGCCTTTAATTCAGTAGCAGCTGCCTTGTTAATCGCATAGTTGCTGGCTGTATCCATACTTCCCCCTTGCAGCAGCAGCTTCCCTAAGATCAAACCCTACCAGTTATGTCTTTGGGGGCCAGCACCCAGGGAGTTAACTGCACCCCACTGGGGACACTAGTCAGTAGCAGTGGTGTTAACCCCTGACCACTGTGAGATGTCCTGGTGGTGGGATCTGGCTATCAACCCAAATAAATGTGATACTCCTGGTTTAACGTTCTGTATAAGCAAACAAATTAAAGCAAGTGTAAGAGGAATGGGGGGATTTACCAAATGTCAGCTGTTCTCTGATAATGTGTCTGTTCTTATCCCACAGGAAAGTGAAGAGTGGTAACTTACCCTTTGCCTTCCATAGGATAAGTTTCCATTGCTAAGTTCTCACTTGTTGTGTACTATGGGTTACTGTAGTGTAGATGATGCATGGCACATCACTTTTAAGTCACTACAATACTTCATTTCTCCATACTACAAATATTTTACTAGTATAAATACACCAACAATAGTCTCAACCTATCCAGAACAGGATCACAAATCAATGAGGCAAAACATGTTCCTGATGCACCCTTTCATCATTTCCCCATCTAGTATTTTAAAACCACAATCTGCCGTCCTACTTTATGCTCAGTAGTAACTTGCTCCCCAGTTAGTTCCACTGATTTCTGTGGGGCAACTTGAAGAATAAGTTAATACTCAGTGTTAGCAGTGGTGGCTCTTTGTCACTCATCTGTAATCTGTGCCTTTTTTGGAAATAGTTTGAAGAACAATGTGTGGTGACATTTCCCAGCACTGTGGCTACAATTCACTCAGTTATAAAGTGATTTAGTTTTACAAATGCTGCAGCAAATCTTGTAAATACCCAATTATCACTTGATGGCCACCACTCTCCAGCACCCTAGGGGCTGTGTCATTGAAGATATGCTCTGTTTATGTTAACTTTGTGTCAGGATGTACAGCATATGTCTATAAGGCTGGATGTGTGCCCTTTGCAGGATGTTCTGTACATTCACATTGTGCAGCCAAGGGCCCTGAAGGTGCTGGAAAAGAAGAGCATAATCCAATTAAAGCACAGAGCATAATCCAATTAAAGCACATTAATGAAGGTTAAGATCATCTGTCACATTATCCAGACACATCTCTTGATGCATCATCATCAGATTACAAAGTGTGATTTTTTTTTAAATGGAGTTTTATCTTCATCCAGAAAATGTGATCGGAAATGTGACATTTTAAATGATAGGGGGTCAGGGTAAAAATCCCTTAGCATCTTCCTAATCCCTTTTTTTTTCTTTTTTTAAAATAGTGGTCTACATGAGCAGCAGATATAAATGGCATGCATCCAAATACAGTAGATCGAGTAACCCCATTTTACCCCACTGGAGATTTTGGCCCACAAAAAATCTAAGATTTAAGGAATAAGTAAAAGTAGTGAGATGACATGGACCTAAACAGACTGTAACACAATTCACAGGATATTAATAAAGAACTTTAAATTGTATTGGTAATCTGTACTAAATATGCTTTGACAATGTAGATACTGACACATCTTAACTATTACCCCTACATTATACATTTTTAAACAGTGAAATTAATTGAATCTGTGGCCATTAAAAGTAAAAGCTCATGTTCTGCCCACTATACTACCCTCTTTATGCCACTCCAGCAAAGCACAGAGGACAGAAAGTTAACACAAAAAGCCTGATGAAATTTTGCACTAGGGAATCCCCAGATGGAGTCATGCTGACACGGGCTTTCTGAGAATGTCTGAACTGCAGGACAGTGCTAAAATACTTTAAACAACCTTACAGGAGTAGTACATCCATTCCAGTAAGGGCAATACCAACTCTTATATTATCTAATTTAGCCTGGTGAGAAGCAGGTAATAAGAAAATCTAGCCAGGTTCAGTTCTTGAAAAACAAATGAAACAAGCCTCCAACTTGATTTTGTACATGATGGTTAATCCTCCACCTGACTCCCACAAGTTCCATTCCCCTTACAGGCAGCTCAGAGCAGCCTCTTCTCCTCAGGCCTTTAGCATATCCTTAACCTCACCTTGGTTTACTAGTATCATTTTTTTGCTCAGCAGCACCCCTGAACATGCTAGATATTTTAAACAGCTGAAAGGACTCAGATCCTTTCCACAAAACCATTTACTAGCATTTACATATACTGATTTGGGTCCTTCAGTTCATCTCTCAATTTTTTCCAGTTCTAAAAGTCACTAATTCTCCCTGAGCAAAAGTCCACCTTTTGGTGAAAAATTAAAAACAAGAACTTTAAACTCATAAATTTGATCTAGAAATACTGTCTCATTGCCTCATAGGAGGATATAGCTTGGGTATCTTGTCTAGAAGCCAGGCTCCCTGGCCAGTGTACGTATGCTATGTTGCACTGCCATCATTCTTTTTTGCTACACACCACAGTAGATCATGGGAGTTTCTAGTTGCTGTGCAAATACACATTTTCTAAAGAATAGAAACCTTTTCACATACAAAGGTTTCACACATATACAATGTTAAATAAACACAGGTTAGACAATTTTTTTTTCAACAGCCTATCACTAAATTCATTCCTGTAAGGACATATAGTATTTTCCAAAGTATACCACACCCCGAAATAAGATGTGAACCTTGTTTTGGAAAGGCAGAAGAAAAAAATCTTTCCTTGAAAATACTGATAAGCAGCAATAAGTAATTGAGTAACAATGTCTGTAGCAACACCCTCTGTGATGGGGGCAGGGCAGGGAGGGGGAGTGCCTACAGCAGGTAAAGAGCCCTATGTGCAGCACTGCAGATTTATTTTGACTTCCTCCCGCCAACCCAGACAGAAGCAGAAACTGCTATTATTATATTTTCTTGTTCATAATAAACACTCCAATTTTTAGCAGTTGAAATTTTAGGAAAAAATGGCGTATTTGATATGTAAGAAAATACAGTATTTTTAGATTTAGGACCCAAACCTTGATCTAACCCCACAAAGAAACCATAAGAATTAAGTGATGAAAGTAGTAAAAGCCAACATTCTTAATGCCAGCAAGGGACTGATAGAAAGAACATGTAGTTGCTAGTTTCTTTCCGTATTCTGCTCCTTTACCCTTTTTGCTTTTGAGGCTCGGTGCTCCCACATCATATTTTTTGAAGTTTCTGGATGAGTTTTACTGAATAAATGCTTAATAAGCATTGTCCCAAAATCTAGCATAGTTGTATGTTTCTTTTTAAATAATCAGATGACAAATATTTAATAATTTTGGCATAATTTATTGCAATCATTAAGCATCAGATCTTATGCATCATTAAGACAGACTGGGTGCATCTACACATACCCCTGAGTGTGCATTTGCTACTGCACAGTCCGGGTGGCACATGGTTATTTTTAGACACTATGTTGCTGTAGCAATGAGCTATGGTAATGTAGCTCATTGCTATGGCAATGTAGCATTGGCATCATGGTTTGTGCCCGCTGATGCTACGGTGACATAGGATCTCATGCAGACATGCCCACTGAGTTTTTTCTCTCTCTCTTACGCCATTGGTTTAGGCTATGTGCAAGCTCACGAGGGCAATGTTGCATGGACTGACTTATAACTTCTTTGCAACTATTTGGCATAAAAATATTTTGTTGAAATTCAACAGAAAATCACAAAGTCCCCAGCAAAGTGATGGAATAGTGTAACACCCCATGATAGCTCAATCCAATCACTGTTGCTATGCTCCAGGCACAAATTTTGAAGTTTGTGCAATCTGTACAATAAAATTTGCTGAGTTGGGGCCCAATGAAAAGGCTAGCAGTCAGACTTGCTGGGCCTCATTACATAGAATTATTACTGGTATGGAAGGATTTTTGCAATATTTGGGGGGGAGGGGGGGGCTTATTACAATTCAAGGAGTATTCAAAGCCCACAAGGGATGTTGGCTTTTTAGTAAGGACATTGGTATGTGTCTACTAAGCTTGCTATGTACTTTAAGTGAAGAAAGCAAAACAGCATACATATTTTTTCTGCTTTATATCTCAGCTACATCCAAAATATTGCTAATAAGCATGGTTCTAAAACAAGAACCAGTGTTTTTTAATCTTAGGATACATATATGAAATCTTAGCCAAAGTTATAACTAGAAGGCATAAATTAAAGGAAGTAAAATACAACAAAAGCAAAGAATGAAAAAATCCTAAGGTGAGGTTTTTACTGAAAGCGAGGCTTAAGTTCTCAGGGGCTGGAACTGATGCTCTCATGAGGTCTCTTCCAGCCCCTAAACTTCTGTGAATCTGTGAATCTGTAAAACCTTTTACCTGTGATCTCCAGAAGCCAGATTTATTTCATTTTGTGGATGAGGGTTGTCTCCCTGCACATGCTCCACAGCATAGTGGGTGGACAAAGTTGACATTGAAATTGGTTTGAAAGATGCTATAATGAAACTGCCATTGATATATTAGAAAACTGTAGACACCAGGTTGGACCAACAATACATTGACTCGAGTGTAATCGGTTTCTATATTGGAGTAAATATAGAGCAGGTAGACAATGTAAACCACTACACAGAAATAACTGACTAGAATCTAGCATAGAAACACTCTGGGGAAAACTGAGATAAACTACACTGCTGTAAATTCCTCAGGTGTAAGTGTTATCTGTCTGCTACTAGCCTGGGGTAGTCATTGGGGCTCCCTGTACACGTTATAGTTATTGTGCAATTACCTGGTTAATTGTTACAATTATCTTAAGACCAGCTATGCATGCAAGGTAGCTACCATACAATCAAAAGCTCCAATCAGCTTTCAAGTTAGACCTCCAAATGTATACTAACTTTATAGCTGTTTGACATTGACTTTTAATTTGCACATGTAGCAGGGTCTCAGCTGACAGGGCTCCAATCTGCAGGTGTGCACCTTGCCCAGTGTATAACCACTGAACCTTGGGGATCACAACTGCCATGACCCCAAGGCTCAGGGGTGCTTGAAACCCCCAGCCCACATGGGTCTCTCAGTCCCAACTGTGCATCCCACAGCTTCCCTCCATGATGGCAGTGCCCTCCAGAGCTGCCCCAGCTTGCAGGCAGCACCCAGCTCAACCCAACTCTTCCCTGAGTCCAAGCTGGGGCAGCACCCACCCGCTAGCAGCCCACCTGGGGAGCCCCAGGCAGTGCCGCTACCACAGAAGGAAGGACCAGGGCCCTCCATAGCTCAGGGGCCACTTGGCCTACCAGCAGCTCAGCCCCCAGCCACAGGAGACACAGGCAGGCTCTGGGAAAAAATAAAAAAGGTTCAGGCCCCTCACCATTCTGCCTTCACCCATCCTCTCCTGCAGTGAAGGGCAGGCTGTCAAAGGCTGCAATGTTAGTAATAGCTACATTGCAAATTAAACTACATGTGGATGTAGTTTAGTTTGCAACGTAGCTAACTCATTTAAATCATAAAAAAAACCCTGCACATGTACAGCGTGACACAATTAAACTGCAAAAACAGCCAATTTTCATCATGCGTCAAAGTGCCCACAGGCATCTAGAAACATGAGGAGGCTTGCTTTATAAATTCTTTCTATTGGATATACATCGACTATTTTTTGGAGATAAATGCAATTGTATTGCAGATATCCAAAGAGATTATTGCATCCTAACAGTTATTTATTATTATACTGGATCAATGTATGTGTGCCTTCTCAATGCCTCTGTTGACAAGCTAATTCCTGATTCAGAAGATTTCATTATTGCCAAACTATCAACTGAACTAGTGTTGTTATTAGATATGGTACTGGAGGAAAGTGTAGATATCCAGAAACCCTACACTTTGAAAAAGCTTGTTTCCAAATACAAAAGGTTGCGGGCTTAGCCCATCTTCACTGGTCAGATTAATGACTGCACAAATGTAATTGTTAAATTGTTGCTGTATGAAATAAAAAGGGTGCCGTTGTGACAGGTTTAAATTTCCATATGGCTGCTTTATACTAACACAGCAGACTTAACAGAGAGTATGTGACCTGATTTCCCAGATTTACTTGGCATTGAATTTTAAATCTGACTAACTTTAAAGCTCTTCAAATAAAACAAGACTAAGGTTAACTTTTATCTCTGCCTTTCTTTTTCTCTCAGCGTCTGTTATTCTTTTATTATTTCATGTGATTTATTCAATATGCAAACTTTGCTTGTTTGTTAGAGTGCATTACACTTTCTAATGCATCTGTCATATGGAAAACAGGAAAGAAGCATAAAGTCTCTCTTGTGATTTATTTTTGCAGTTAAAGGAAGACTTAGTCAGAAAAGAAGTAGAAAAGAAGTTTGCCTCTAAGCATCCACAGGGCTTATAAAGCTCTTCAGAATGCTTTATAAAACTTTAAAAATAAAATTTCAGTGAATTTAAATATAAATGACAAAACACGACTACCCTGAGGAACTCTTTTTACAAGGATAGTTTTGGAGTGAAGGTACATGACAGACAGCTGGGGAGACCTGGATTCTGTTCAAACGTTTGCAGTCTGCAGGCACATCTACATGAAATGCTACATTGCCGTACCAGCACACTACAGCGACATAGTGGCAGTAGGCACAAACCGTGATGCTACAGTTATGTCACCATAGTGATGCACTCCCTCGCTATAGTGCATTGCTATGCCGACATAATGACTAAAAAGAACTGTGTGCCACCGGCACAGCGCAGTAACAACAGCGTTGTAGGGGCATATGCATATGTAGGGACACCCCGTGCTCCCTGATTGCTTACTTAGGGCCCCTCTACTTGTGCAGGTAAAGGCATCATGGGATGTAAGACATACAAAAAACTAGAGCGCTCGGTTCCAAAATGATACCTTTTATTAGACCAACTGGGGAATCACAAGAAAATTGTCCTTTTCTGCAAGCTTTCAGGATCAAACTCCCTTCATCAGGCTCTGATCCCGAAAGCTTACAGAAAAGGACAATTTTCTTGCCATTTCCCAGTTGGTCTAATAAAAGGTATCATTTTGGAACCAAGAGTTCTGGTTTTTTGTACGTCTTCTGGTCTCAGACCAACATGGCTACCAAGTACACTCCTGAAATCATGGGATGTAATGCACAATCCACACAATTGTTCCTCCTGCCATGCCACACGTGCATGGCAGGAGGAATGATTGTGGGATCATGCATGAAATACCTTTGCAACTTATTGTCAGTAAGAAGCAAGCTCCCACCGCTTGCTGAGAGGGCTCCTAGCCATGGGGACCCCCAACATACCCCCCAGGTCTGGGAGGTGCAGCACCCACAAAATGGTTTTACCTGCAATCGCCAAAATCCAGAATTGTTTCATTTTTGGAGGTGGCTGGAGGGGTTAAGTCTCCATGTGCAGGCTGCACAGTGTAGTGGATGGACAATGCTGGCACTGAAACTGGATTGGAAATATCTCAGAATGCGCTAACATTAATGTGTGCTTGCAGATCTCAACACAAGATCAGCCTGGGCTTTCCTTTTTATTCCTGACCATATAAGGGAACAATGCTCTGCCTTATGTTCAGACACTAAGCAACAGCTTGTAGTTTGCCCTGTACTGAAGACTGAGATAAATGCCATAGTGTAGTTTACTTCTGAGATAGCTGTAGTGACTGAAAAGATGCTGTCAATATTCAGAAAGCATTTGTTGTTCTGCAAATCTCTTTGAACTCAGACATCATGGTGCCAATGGAATTGCTAAAAAAAAATCAAGTATGTTCTGAACGAAAAATGTTGCATCATCTATACCTTCATCAATTCTGTATAAAGAACTAATGAATTAAACAAATAAATTATTGCATCAAAGTAGGATTTTGTTTGGTGCTTATTATTTCCTGTAATCTCTCTTTCTGTCCTAGGTGTGCTATGTCTTTTCCATGAGAAGAATGGAAAGATGGAAATAAAATGAGGGGTTTTACCAAAACCATAAATACAGTGGAAAATATATATACATATACATATATATATATGTATGTATATACAATTACTTACATACACACACACAATATTTCTATGTGCATGTGGAAGACAGATTCAGGGATAGGTGTGTGAGAGAGGAAAGAAAGCAGGGGGGGAAATTGCAGGGCTATAGTGATATGCTGTTTCAGGCATATGTCTGGAGGAGTGCTCAACAGATGGAAGGTTCACAACATCTGACATTCAAAGAGAAAGTCAATATTTAGCAGGAAGAGGGTTCTTTTTCTTTCTGTCTTTCAAAATATTGATTTTTTGAAAATAAATAGTCTTTAAAGGGCACGCACAAAAAATCAAAAGCAAGTCAGTTGAGGTTCTGGATCTTTTATGCACTACACAGCTGTCTCAAGTGTGGTTACCAGCTGCCCCAAGGGTAGACTTAAAGCCTAAGGAGATATAAATTGAAAAACAATTGTCCTGGATTTCAGATCATATGTGTAAGCATTGATAATTTCAATGACTCATTTTAACCCTAAAGTGTATCTGCAGTTCCTAAGGGCACAGCCAGGATGTGTGTCAAGTGGGTAGAAAAATCCAACTTGGGATTTAGTTGTCAGGGCTACAAATGGGAAGTGATATTTAATTCACTGTAGTCTGCAGTGGCATCAGACAAGTAAATGAAGCTCATCTCTACCTCCGTTTTTTAACATAGATGAAATGAGAATGTAATAAGCATTTGTGTTCGGTACACTAGCCACAAACTAATTATGCATCCTGCTCCCACTAACACATTCAGCTGCAGTCATTTAGTACATTATAATGACATTCTATTGCCCCTGAGGTTCCTTTCTTATGGTTACCCGTTATAAATTGCTGAAAGCTATTATGAGGGAAAAGGTGCCTATAATAGTCGATGGAGCATACATGGGGACAATGCAGCCCAGGATACACTGGTCAGTCTCCTGAGAGTCTGACTGTACATATAAGTAAGGGATTACCAGGATCAACACCTCCAGAATGTTATAATTTTTACAGACATTTGTGCTTACTGGATTTAGATTTTCTTGAAACTAAGCCTTCATTTCATCTCCTCTACAAAAATATTAACTTATCTGATTTCTGGAGTCAAATTCTGAACTGGAGTCAAATAGTTGGAGTCAAATTCAGTGAGTCAAATCCATTAAAACTGGTTCAACTAACTGTAGAATTTGGCACTATGTGCTCGATGGCTGCAGTTCTAGTAAAATGTGGAACTATGCCAGAGTCCTATTACATATGTATTTACAAATATGGGAGAAATATGCCAGACTGTTTTATGCATACTTACTTTTAAATGCCAAGAGTCTCTCTATATATGTCAGTTCAGGGGTTAGGAAGTGCAGCTGATAATTCATATAATGGCCGTCACTGAAGAACTAATACAACAGACGCACTCAACTTTTCATAAGCAGACTTTCTTCCTTTGTTTGATATTTTCCTTAACCTGAAATATAAAACTCATGCAAATTAAAAGAATGTGTATGGAAAGTATAACAAGAAAACTGGGAGAGGGAAACACAAAAGAGGGTTCTAATTAAAAAAGTTCTACATTCAGTACTATACAAGATCGAGAAGTATACTCTGGTAACAATTCCAGTGGTTGGAAAAATTTTAAGCAAAAACAAATTTCAACAAGTGCCTGAAGGAAAAGTTAAATGAAAATTATAATATGTAGCCAACATTACAAATTAAATCCAAAAAGGGCATGCCCCTGAAAGAGTCAGAAGCCATAATCCAGATAAGAGCTAGGTCATTTCATACAATGTATGATTCTTGGCTTTTCCATCTTTTTCCCTTTCCAGCTTGTTTATTATTATTATTTCCCTGCAATGGACTGTGTTAGCAAAATTATCCTTAGCAAAATGTTGGGTGCCCCTATTTAGAGACCAAGCACTAAAATGGAGGGCTCTCTGAAGCTATCAGTCTCTTACATAAGGAGATACATTCTAGTAAAATGGTACCTGTACCCAACAGAGGAGTCCACGGCAGCTTAAAATGCATTATCAAACTATGTCGTGCAAATAGTCACTATGGGCTCTTATATACAAGCAGCAAGGCTGATCCAATGTGCTAGACTTTCAGAGCATCGAAGCTAGAGTGTGGCAATTATCGTGCTCCAGCAGCCTCCTGAATCTTGTGTATCAGTGGCCTCACTCTCAAAAATGGCAGTGGGGGCACTTGAACTAAAGCTCATTTGATGAGCTTTAGTTCAAGCATCCCATCTCTATTTTTAAGTGCAGGGACAATGATACACGAGACTTGACAGTGCTTTACTTAGAGTGGTTGTCGGAGCCACTCTAATTAAAGTGCCACCTCCTCACCACCAGAGAACATGTAAAAGTGTTCTTTTTTATTTAAGGGGCTAAAATAACACCCTTTGTAGACATGGTAAGATACCACCTACGTCAGAGGACCTACTCAAGGTATATATACCACTTAAGTAAAACATGTTGATATAACTATCAACATACATCTATAGATATAATCTGTATCTATATATACATATATATCTATATATCAAGGATAAATAGGGTACTATACATGTTGATAGATAAATCAATCAGTTTTACCTAAGTGGTGTTTAAGTAGTGTGTGTGTAACTTTGAAGTGTTGTTTAGTTAGTGCTTGCAAAATATTTTCTTCATTTTTCAACAAACTATACAGAATTCATAAAACATTTGCCATTCAAATAGTACAACTTAGGATCATAGGAAAATATGGGAGGGATTGCACAAGGTCATCTTGTCCAATCCCTTGCTTAAGGCAGGACCATCCCTGACTAAACCATCTCAGCAAAATGTCTTGAAAATTTCCAGGAATGGAGAGTCCACAGTTTCTCTAGGTAGCCTGTTCCAATGCCTGCCTTCCCTCATACTCAGAAAGTTTCTCCTAATCTCCAGGCTAAACTTCCTCCGTTGCAGCTTGATGTCATTGCTCTTAGTTCTGTCCCCTATGGCCACAGAGAAAAGCCCATCTCCATCCTTTGTACAATCACTCTTCAGGTATATGAAGACTTATCAAATTCCCCTTCAGTCATCTCTTCTCCAGACTAAATATCCCTAGTTCTTTCCTCACAAGTCATGCTTTTTGGGCCTCTAATCATTTCTGTTGCTCTCTGTTCAACTCTTTCCAATCTGTCCACATCCTTCTTAAAATATGAGGCCCAAAACTGAACACAGTTAGGCCCATACTGCAGGTTAGGCTTTACTAGAGCTGAACAGAATGAAAGAATCGCTTCCCTTGCATATAAAACTCCTGTTAATACAACACAGTATACTGTTGGCCTTTACATCAACATGAGTTCACTGTTGGGTCATATTCAGCCTATGGTCTACCATAACACTCAAGTCCTTATCTGCAATACTGCAGCCTAGCTAATCACCCCCTCCCCACTCCTGTATTTGTGTGTGCAATTATTCTGACCCAAGTAAAAGCCTTTGCATTTGTCCTTCTTTAATTTAATGTGGCTGATATTGTACCATTTTCCCAGTCTATACAGGTTGTTCTGTCCTTCGGGATATCTGCAACTTCACCCATCTAGATGTCATCTGTAAATCTTCTGGTTTGCTATCTCAGGACATGTCCACACATGCAGGGGTGTGCATTTGTAGTGACAAAAAAAAGTAGTGGCTCAAATTTGTGTAGCTACTTTTTGCTGCTCCGCACGACCCTGCAGATGAGTTTTGGTGTGATACAAAATGCCCTACTTTGGGGAAACTTCTGATTCCCTACTCCTCCCATCTTCTGGGATGCTAGAGGAGCAGGGCAGAACTAGAGGAGGGGAGATGCTCTGACTGGTAGCTAGAGCATCTCCTGGGAGGACCAAGCCTCCATGTATGCCGACGCATGCTTCTGTGGCATGCACCATCCTGCTTTTTTTCCACGGGGTATTTTTTTTGCTACCAGGATTTCCTGGTAGCAAATTTTGTCCCCGCACTGCAAATTTGCAGCACGGGGCACATTTTAAGATACTGGGTAGGTGGTTCGTGGTGCCACAAAGAGGTTTGGGGTGCCACAAACCACACATGCCTGCATGTCCAAATTATTAATGATGATATTAAACAAAACTGGAGCCAAGACAGACCCCTGGAGAACCCAGGGTCTATTTGTAGTTTAGTGTGGGAGAAGTTTCCAAAAAAGATCAATCATATTTTGTCTCACTTTTTAAGATGAGCTTTGCATTTCATTTCAAATTCAGAAATAAATAGCACTTAATTGCATAGCTCCTTTGGTAGCTTTCCACCCAAGCATCATTTTCATTCACATCCTTTTGGATGAGGGGGACATGGGCATTGAATTTTGTTTGTGTCCTGTCATCCAGCAGAATTCACCCCCATGTTATTTGCTAGGGTCCTTGTAAAATTTAATGGGAGAGTTAGAGGCCAGGTCCAGATCCAGGACATTTTAGCATTGCGACACCTAAAATTTAGGCATTTTGTTCCAGGTCGGCAATCCAAATTGATAGGGGTAAGCACTTAGATCTCTGTTCAGTAAATGGAGACAAACAGTTACCTCTCACAGGAAATCCAGATTACCTGGATGTTGATCAGGAGGTGCTTAAGCAGACCAATAGAAATCCTAGCACAGCAGTGTTTCTAACACTCCCACTCTTTGGAGTTCAGACACCTGACTTATAGCTACACAACAGGCATCTCCATCATCTCTGAATCCAGGGTGTCCTGAGGGGAAGCCCCCAACAGACAGCAAAAGCAGCATGCAGTTTGACACATGCAGCTGCTAGTGGTGTGCACACCTTTTGACCAATAGCCAGCAGCCTAAAGCAGTCATCCAGGAAATGAAATACTGAGATTTTAAGTCTTCCTCAGCCTAAAGGAATTCAAACCCACATCTTCCATACCTCAAAACAGTGCCCTAATCACCAGGCTACTGGGTAACCAAGTGATAGGACCAGAAGGAAAACAAGGAGTGCAGACAGAAGTTCCTTTTTTGTGTGATGGGCCCCCTGAAAGCACTTTACAACCTTGCCATGTGCATGGCTGCAGAGGGCTTTTAAAGTGGTCTATCATGTGAAAAAGTAACCAACAAATGAGATATCAGATGAAGGTACTCTACTTTACAGCACCTTAGGGAACTTGTGTTCCCTGGTGTTAACGTGTCAAGTGATCAGAGCTGGGTTGCATCCCAGCCCTGCCCCAGGGGCTGTCAGCAGAAAGGGGTAGTGAGCTCAGGCCAGGCAAACCCCAGATGGCAGCATGCTGCTGCTCACTTCCCCCTCCCCACTCCCTTCAGGCTGACAGCCCTGGCACTGGAAGGGGGTGAGAGGCTGGGGAAAGGGACAGCTCCTCAGCTGGGGAGAGGGGTTACTCCTGCTTGCCTGCAGGCAAGCTCAACCCCCACCCCACCCTGACCCAACAGGTGAACATCTGTTGGATTGGAGGTGGGGAAGGGCACTAACTCATGTCTCTTTATGTCAAACACCATGAGTTAGAGCAGAAGCCTGCCGTCTGTCTGTACCCAAGTACAGCTACTTGTAACCTAGCAAACTTGAGGCACTGTTAGCAGCTGTAGCAAGGAACTCACTGAGACCTGCAACCAATGCTGTGCTCTAAAAATCTGTATAAATACTCAGGTAGCTAACTTACATTCAACTACATACTATCCAGCTATGGTCCTATCAATATCCTAGCTTGCTAATTTAAAGCTGGCTCAGGTAGGCTTATACAAGCACATAAGTGCCTAATTCTGGGTACAGAGTTAGGTGCTGCCTCTATTCTGGATACACAACCATGAACTTTCTCTTAGTGTTGGTAAGCTAGATTCACTCTGTGAAGAGTACTGGACTACATTACCCAAATATTTAATAAGATGTTGGGTATAAACAGAGGACTACTAGCCTCACAACCCAAGATCTCCAGCTTTGCTTACAAAAGAAAAAAAAATCTATTTAGGTACCATACACAATAGCGTATAACTCAGAGGTCTGAGTTGGGAATAATTTACTCACAATTTGCAGACAGGTTTCTATAGAGGAAATAAACGTACTGATGAAGGGAATCTAAAGTTATGCCAATTGGACTGTTCCTCTTTGTTTTACAATTTATCTTTTGTATTATTTCTCTCATCCTAACTAAAATATTTGTCTAATTGTAAAATACCATGAAACAGAACAGCTGTTATAGGACATGATTCACGCATCAGTTATGTGGCAGAAATCACTACATAACCTATCCTGAGAGCATGATGCTAATCATGCACTCTGGATCTGCTGCTCAATTCTGTTTTACAGACAAGCTGCTAGTTCCTAGTTGCAAATGAATATTATAGATGGTTTCCAATGATGTCCTGAGTAAGCTACAAAAGCTCAAAGAGCTGCAGTTACTGAACCCAGACAAGCTATTTACAGAATCTGGGTCGCAAAGCTGCCAGCCAAACTGTGTGGCTTATATTGGAGAACTTATTCTCTTTCTTACAAAATACATGTCCTGATTCCACAGAGTTAAGAGTGGGAAGCCTATGTCTAACCTGGTGGTCAGAGTTTTGTTGTACTTGTTCTTTTTGTTGTCATTTAAAGATCTTGGGTTTTCAAACTGAGTTAAGTTATAAATCAACAGCCTAACTTCCCTCTTTCCTTAATCTCAAAAGCTCTAATTTGGCTTCTACTCCAAAATAACTGGATATGGATCAGGCTTTTAATATGCAAAACTCAAGCAACCACTGGTATTTGGCATCCCTGGATTTATGCCCATCTCTCCAGGTGGTCTTGTTCCCCCTTACATAATCACATGCCAGTTTCAAGAAAACATTGGCACCGAACAAGTGTAGGTTTAGAAAAGAAGCTGGTAGAGTGCAGAGTATGCTGCTTTGTAGGAAGATTCTCCTGATAGCAAGTAATCAAAACATATGCAGATTACAGGCTCAAATTTGTTGACACTTGAAGGCATAATGCCACAAACAAATTCTTTTATCCTCAAAAATGTTTCATTGCAGAAAATTTACATCTGGAGAAGGCTAATTAAGGGACATTTCTGTCCCCTATAATGAATAATAAAAGACCTCTACAAATGCAGATGGTTCTTGATTGTATCCTGTAAAGTAAAAGCTTAATTTATACAAGCCTTCATTCTATTAATGGGAGAATTTCTCTTTAAATCTGTAACAAGTATACAAGCAGGAGGAGCTGAAGAAAATTCTACACTAAAGTAGGGAAAAAGCAAGTGTTGCTTTGGGAGAACCCTGTTGTCTTTTATTCCAGTAATATTTATGCTCAATGCTAGAAGAAAATGACGCCCTGTTATTCCTGCTCTGCTACTGTCAACTACAGTTACAGGTGAAGTGCAGAGTGGTGTATATTCTATGTACGTGTATATGTAAGGAAAGATGAGTCTAAAACAAGCTAAAGGCATATCTAGTTCAAAGAATTAGTCTGATTAACAGGTATTTACTAAGGTTTTATTAGGTCCCGGTGCGAGCAGCCATACAAAGCTGTATTTAACTATTGTCATAGTTATTATTGCTACAAACAACCGTCTATGGGTTAGTATTTCTTAGGACATATCCATGGGTGGATCTAGGATTTTGAAAAAGGAGGTGCAGATGGTAAGTGTATCATCACATATAACACAAGATATTTCTTTCTCCACTTAAAAAGAAACTAGAAGCTTCACTAATAAGCTAGGAGCCTAGAGCTATAGCATTCAATTTAAGATTGAAGCAAAAAAAAAGAAAACCTTTACTAGAACGTGCATTAATTTGCTATATCATATATTATATATAAAAACACAAGTAGGCAAAAATAATCAAAACATGTTGTTTCATTAGTCCTGTAGTCATTGTAGTTAAATGTACATCTCTTATTTTTCATAAAACAGAATATAGGCCTCTTGAGCTTCTTGACAGTACATCCAATGCTTCACTGAAAGTTATTTCCACACCTGAGTTAATGTTCCTCTGAGCTAACATTTCCTCACCTGATTAATGTTTCTAGTTAGAGTTAAAAAAGAGCCTGCAGGGTTATGAAATGGGAGCTACATTACTAGGAGCAGCTAACAGACAGCAGATTTGCAGAAGTAAGGATAGGTTGAATAGTAGAACCATTAAAAAACTGTAAAAAAGGAAAGAGGGGCATTAACACCTATGGTGTGAAGAATTTAGAATGAATCCAGTAGATTAGAATGATATGAAATCAATTGACTCTCTCAGCACTGCCTGAATAGAAATACTTTTTCCACTACCAGGCAGTTGGTTTTAAACTTTGGATGGACCTGGAATTAAAGTGGGGAGCTACTGCATGGGCAGAGAGAGACAGTGAGGGGCACCAGAAGGCCTGGGGGATGAAGTACAGTGGGTCAGGAGTGGGAGACAGCAGCAGAGCTGGAGGGGTGGTGGCTTAGAAGTGAGGGGCAGAGGCAAGGCATGGGCATATCTCCCACAATCATCCCTCTCTCCTCCCCCTCCCCGCACACTTCACCCCCACCACACACAGGTGTCCTCTTTTTTGATACTGGAAATATGGGAAGCCTACCTTTACTTTAATGCAGGGGTAGGCAATGTTTTTGGCTGGAGTGCTGAAAAAACTACAATGTCTACCTTGTAAGGTGCTGGAGTGCTGGCATGCCAGAAAAACAAAACCAGGGAGGGAGGGACATGGCAGGATGCACTACATATTAATATAGTTAATAATCATAAATGTTGCTTTTTTTACAGTAAATACCAGGTTTTCTAAAACATCTAAACATGGGGAAAATAAATAAAAATTAATATACAGCCTTTGTTGTTGTGTATTTTTTTGTTAAACATGTTGTGATGAGAGACAGAAAAGAGAAAGAAGAGAAAAAGAGGAGAGGAAAAGACAGAGAAAAAGGGAAA
>NW_005842511.1:259878-275741 GCF_000455745.1 Alligator sinensis | reverse complement strand
GAAAGAAAAAAAGAAAAAAAGGAGAAAGAAAAGAAAAAAGGAGAGAAGAGGGGAGAGAGAAAAGAGAGAGAGAGAAAGAGGGAAAGAAAGAAAAAAGAAAGTAAAGGGGAGAGAAAGAAAAGAATAAAACAGAGACAAGATAAGGGGAAAAAAGGGGAGAGAAAAACAAAAAGGAGAGAAAAAAGACAAGAAAAAATCACCTGGAGAGGTGGCTACGGGGTAAGGGTGGGAGCTAAGATGAATTTTGGGGTTCCTATAGTCCCCCAATCCCCTCCTAGTGCTGCCCCTGTGCTCCAGAGCCCCAGTCAGGCTTTTTGCACTGCCTCAGACCTCTCCTCTGCCATCTACCCAGAGGGGTGCATGCAGCTGCCACTGGCACAAAACCTGGTTGGGTCTCTGGAGCCCAGTGCACAGGGGCAACTGAAGGGAAGGAGTTGGGGGAGCTATAGCCACCCCAAAATTCACTATAGCCACCCCTTCAGTACCGTGTAGGCTGCCACTGCCTGCACCACACTGCTGAGCCTGCCCCTCCCAGCACTACCCAGGCCACTGCTGCGCACCCTTCACAGCTAAGCCTGCTCCTCCCAGTGTTGCCTGTGCTGCCTTCACCATCTGACACAGCTAAGCCTGCCATGCTCCCACTCACAGTACAGCCCCCTCTCAGCACCCCCACTGGGAAGAGGCTGGCACTGCCCTGCAGCCAGTTCAGGCTTTGGGTAGCTGCGGCAAGCCATGGAGCTCAGATTGCTTGCTGCAGGGCTTGCAGCCTCCCAGCCACCTGCTGGGAACAGCCCAGGCTCTGCGGCTGGCAGTAGCTGCCCAGAGCCCAGGCACGTGGTGCAATGCCAACTAACATGGCTTCATGTGCCAGGGGTTGCCAATTCCTACTCTATCAGGGGCCTAAGAAACAAGTCACACCCATTCATGCCTGTTCTTTGCATGCCCAGGCCTGAAAATTAGTGGAGTATATATAGCTGACAGTGAACCTGAGCACTCTTTTCAACATCATACTCATGCTATCTGAGCTGTCAACCATGTGCAGGCCTGGATGCTCAGATGCATATATATATATATATAATGACTCTTGAAAAGTGGATGGGCATTGGTAGGAAATGGAAGAGGTCCTTCAGAGAATGATGAAGTACAAAGATCCCTATACATGTGCTGCTCCATCATGCTGTAATTATAGTGTGTCAGATCAGACTCAATTACCACAGTCCAACTCTAGCATCATGTGTGTCAGCTTCTGTACACTGAAAAATGCAGGCAGGGATGCTTTAACTAAAGCTCACTCAATGAACTTTAGTTAAAATGCCCCCACCACCATTTTTCAGCGCAAGGACGCTGATACATGTGACACTCTCAGAGCCACTCTAATTAAACCACTCTCCCTGTCCCCTACTCCTACAGTACATGTAAAAAAGCCCCAAGAGCCTAAATAAAATCCAATTTTTGGAATATGAGGAAAACAAAAATATCAGTTATTTAAAGACGGTAGCATTTTGGACACTACTATGTTAGTTTAATCTTTCAGCTGTATTTTCCTGCTTGTATTTGAAACATCATACTCTTTACCCCTGTGATTAATTGGGATTTCAACAACCTCTTACCAGTCTCAAAAGTTTTTATCCTTCAGAATTTAATTGTAGTTTTTACATAATGTTTAATAAAACAAGAAATGGAAAGGAAAATGCAGATGTACAAGAAGAGGTGGGAAGAATTCATATACTAGACTAATCTTATTCATATAGGGCATGTATAGACAAAAGGAGAGACATGTGTACACAATACTAAAGTGGATTAAATGCTTTTGGACCACTTTAGTGGTGCTGGTGTTTGAATGCCTTTGTGGCATATTGCACCTTAATTCCAACCACTGTAGCACATTTGGTGGCATAATGCACCTTAAATGACTTTGGGGCACAGCAAACTAAAACACCTTCAAGGAGTTTTAGTTTGCTACCCTACAGTCGTAGAGCGAAGCACCGGGCTCTGTGTGGCTCAGGGACTGTGCAGGCAGCTGGTGCAGGCATCCTGGCAGCAGCCTGGGAAAGCAGGCTCCACTGAAGGAAAAAAAAAGCAGTCAACCTGATCTTCCCCCTCCCCCGGAGCCTGCCTGTCTGTGTGAGCTGCATGGGGACCCAGTCCTTCCCTCTGTGGCTGCAGTGTCCCCCAGGACTGCCTGTGGGTGGGTGCCACCTGCGGGGGGGCCCACTGCTGCCATGAAGGGAAACACCAGCCCCCCAACCCAGGCACCGCTCTGCCTGCCAGCAGCTCACCCTCCCCTCCCTGCTGCTGGAGAGGCAGGTAAGACACGGGTGTACACAACATGGAGGTTTACTTCACCCTAAATTGAAGCGGTGTTTTTAAAAACTCACCACTTCAATTTAGGGCCCCTGTTTTGTCTACATACACCCATAGTCTCTATTTTGAGACTTTGTATGGCTCATGATAAAGAAAATCCATTCAAAGTGCTATTCCAGTGGTATCTTAAGCAGTAAAACACCTTAAGGTCTAAGAAGGCTCCTCTGATACTTTTCTGAAGCAATACATGGAACAATAAGTGGAAGTCTCTGTGAACAGAAGAGCAATAGTCATATGTCCAAAATTTAGTGAAGAATTACTAATCTCAGATTGCTGCATTAACTTTACATTTATAATTGGAACTTGGCAGAGGATAGCTCAAATATGAGAGTTTTACTTTATTTTAAGTTATTTTCTTTCCTCAAGGCTGTTCAAAAAGTAAAAAATATAATAGTCAGAACCTTACTACAAAATCAACACTGCCTAAAAAGTATAAAGAGTTATGATGTTAAATTAGCTAAAAATCTAGCCAATTTAATTTTATCATGGGCCACTGTATTGCTTCTACCTCTCTTATCATCATTCTCTTAGTGGGATGTTATTTTACTACCTTTTAATGATTGCGTGCTGAGTCTCATTCATTTTTATCATGACTGATAAAAAAATGAGTAAAAGTATGAATTCCCATACCCCCAAGATATATAATACATTATAACATAAATTACGGTATGGGGGGTATGTATAAATGAATATATATATATATATAAATGAAAGCATTTTGCCACTAATCTATATTATGAAGGGCTCTAAACATGATTTAATACACGCTCACATTCTCTGTTTTGGCAAGTGAGGTAAACCCTGATATTTTCTGTATAGACAATGGAATATCTTGAAGTAGTATTTTGCCCAGTCCTTAGGTGTCAGACCTATTGAATGATAATATTTTCCAAGCCTCTGAAGGTCTTTTCTTGATTATTTGAAATGATAGCACATGCTGTTAGGTCCTCTCAGGATCTTTGACCACAATCAGTCTCTGAGTTAAATTTAAGGACATCTTGTGCCATAACAGATAGCTCCCCTCTCTCTCCCCAATTAATTGGCCATTTCAGAGCAAATTAAGTCATCTTCTACCTTTGCTGTGCTCACTCATCTCATTGCTTGAGCTTGACAAGATCAAGAATCATTAGATTATTCTGAACCGTATGCAAGTTCCTACTGCATGGAGTCAGTAGTTTAAATAAATTATCAATACAATGCCTTTTGTGGAGTTAGTAGCAAAAGTTCATTGAATCAGTGAATGAAGAGGAAGCAGGTGTCTGGCAATGAGCTTAAGCTGACTTATCTCCTGTCCACTAAAAAAAATATAATGGCAATATGTACCAAATCCCAGTGAATGTGAATGGCAACTTTGAAATGTATGGATATGTGTATCAATACAGATTCGGAAGAACATCAAATAATTCCGTCCAAAAGGAAGTGATTCATAGATAAGTAAAAGAGGGTTTGTTGGGTTTTTCCCCTCTTGAATCAGAATTGTGTCATGTATGGTGATAAAGAAAAGGGACTTTGTAGCTGGCATCCATTGAATTCAAGTGTATGCTAAACTGAGTCATTAACATTCATAGCTGAATATCATGCCAAAAGAAATTATTTCTATAACAAAATTTGGCTTAATGCATTTTCAGCTGTTAAGTTTCTATTGGGTTTCCAGGCTCAGTGGCACTTTCCAGGCTTGAACCCAATACAGAACACCAAGCGTCTTTTTAATTGAATTGATCTTCCCGTTTCCATCTTCTCTTCCTTCTTCACCAAATACATTAATCATTTGGATTTGGCTTCTACAAGGTTTTATGAAGACCTTGAAGGGGTCAGCTACTGCTAACATCTATACTGGCACATTTGTAAAAGGTCTTTGTGGGAATATCTTTAGAAGGCCCTTTAAAAGGCCTGGCCCAGCCCCCAACAAGACCCAAACCAGCAAGCTCTGTTCCCCCTCCTGCCCATCCGTAGCTCCCAGCACAATGTAATGGAACTACATATTTGCTGGTTTTAATATATTATCACTTTTTCATAAATTTTCATAAAGTTCTGCTACCTCATGATGCCTAAAGGCTGTAGAAAGGAAAAATGTTCTCAAACTGTAAAGAAACTGTACACTTTCTTGACTTATGTTCTTATTTGATTCAGAATCGGAAATGTGGCCGCTGAATTGGGCCAAATCGCCTCCAAATCCAATTGGCTACTGAAGCTTCACACAGCCCTACTATTCATCTTTGGTTTAGTTAGTCTATAAAGTGCAAGTCTACCCTGCCTTCTGCCTTACTAATAAGAGACCACAGCAATTCAAAGGGAAACTATTTCTGCATGGATGCTGCTTGCTTCCAGCAAAACCTGGGGAATCTATTATCTCTTCCTCAAATGAGCAAAACATATTCCTTCTCACAATAGACTTGGTGAGTTAAAATTCCAAGAATTTTGAGAGACTATTTGTACAAAGGAGAATCTGGGCAATAGTTTTTTCTTATGGACCCCCAACTTCAAAGAACAGCGAGCATGAAACAAAATGATATTCTACCATGGAACAAATGTCCAGTTTGTTATAATCTTAAGGAAAATTCCCTTGTACAATAATGTGGGAAAGTGATAATTTTGCAGAAAGATTATTCATCTATCCAATAGAATTTCAGGGAAAAAATATATTCTGGCCATAGGATGGTTTAAGAAACATAATACAGAGAGTATAACTCTTAAATTCTGCAGATCAGCCATAACTAAAGAAAGGGTTGTAATTATGAAATCTCTATAGCCATGTAATTCCCCAATTTCTAGAACCCCAAAGAAGGTAGAAGTAGTTAGTGTAGATTAGAAGAGGATGGTCTAAATTGTTCTACAGGGCCCACACACTGGTTGAAGGGCCCCATAATTAGGAGGCACATGTGGTATGGGTGAGTTTTGAATATTGATATACACATTCTCAGAGCTATGTAAATTTGGCCATAGCTCTAACCTTAGATCTTTGAAGCAATTTCTATAAAACAATCAGATTTTTATAGAACTCAGTTCCCATCTTCCTTATTAAATTATGTAGAGGATTTTTCCCCATAAAGAGCAAAATAATAGGTTTTCTAATATAAACCTCTACTGAATGAAACATGATGATTTTGCACATCTCAAATTTTGTGCACTTGTTTTTCTCAGCTCTGCTTCATCAAACCCTTATTCTTTGTATAAACACTCTAATTGCTGTATTTTGAATGATGAACAAATCTGACACAAATATTAGCTTTTGCTAAACCATTCATTTAAACATTGGTTTGAGTTAAATGTCAAGTTTTTATGCCATGCCAGATAAGCATTTGGGAAGTACTACTCTTTGATTTGACATACTTCCCTCTTATATAATAAAAAATGTCCATGATTTGCTTCATAATTAGCTTTACATTTATTCATGATAGCTATAGATTATGAAGTAAAAACACATCTAGTTGATAGAATAAACAGTCTTGTTGCTTCATGGCTGATGACCTTTCATGAATAGAACCAAAATATTTTCTTGTATTCTGGCACAAATTGATTTAAAAATCTCACAGCAGTCCAACTATATAATGGAAACAAGTTCAAGAGGCATGAAATACTTCTGTAAAAAGAAAACATGAGAACAAAGAATATTCTATTTCAAAGCATTTCATGCAAGAGGAATAAAAGGCCTTCTCATTTTTACCAAAATGAATGCCAAATCTAAGTGCATCTACAAATATATCACTGTTGGATGATGCTGCCATGGAATTAAATGACACACACAACTAATCAGGAGATATTCAAATCTCTACCCTCTCCGCTAATATTAGTATAATATTTAGGCATCTTTGTCAGGAATGATCTGGCAACAGAACCAAAGTTTGCCTGCAGCTCTTAAGTTCATTGGTCAGTCAGAGCCTATTGCCCTTTAACATGCAGGCCTAGAATGGAGTTAACATGCTGCCTTAATTGGCAGGCCTACCCCTGCCTGGACCAAACTGACTCATGGTACTTTAAAGATGGATTGAGGTCCAGCAGACTTTTCCAAACAGCTGGGAGATTGAGGTTTTGGCTTCATGGCAGAGACACATCTCCCCTCTATCTTTCTTATTCATGAATCATTAATCAGAGATTTTTAGTGTGATAAGAGGTGTTAAATGAGAGCGGGCTATATTATGCATGATTTTACCAACAGATAGTCAGTAGGTAACATAGTATGTGAAACAAAATGAACTTTTCAGAAAAAGCCATAATTGTAGGACAGGGATCTGTTGTTTTCAGACCTTACTTTAATAAGAATGTAAACATTAGAGTGTATGAACAAAAGGAGGTAACTGTAAAGTAGCAATATAGAGACAGTGAAAAGTTCAAAGGAATAAGTAGTAACAGCAAATTACAAATTCAAATTACATCTACCTGTTCATCCATGGCAGATGACACCTGTGCAACTACAAAAGTTTGCACCTTACAATCACACACAGAAAATCTAAAGATGAAATGTAAATATTCCACATGATACCTCTGGAGAGGCCTGGTGCTAGTCTCAAGAACTGCCCATTGCAAACTCAGTTGTGATGTGCATAATATAAAGTCGAAGAGAGAAACTGTGACCCAAAATGTAGTGAAATGGAAACAGCATTTGGAATTGCAAAATTTAGCTCAATAAAAATATGTCTTACTTACATTGAAACATTCTATTGAAGAATTGCTGGTAATGCATCACATTCAAACTCTCATTGACAGAAAAAGGAGAGCGTTCAAAGCTTGACAGAATAACAAACTCTAGACAGAAGCAAGACATTCATTGCCATATTAAAGCTGACACCCAGAAGAACATCTGAGAGTGAAAGAGCAACTGGTGGGAGGGCAAAGCAAAAGGGATTCAAAAGTTTGCCAACAACCACAACATGTGGACCTTTTTCAGTGGAATTTCTATCTATGGTCCAAGCACACAAGAAGTCATCCCTCTGAGGTCTGAGAAAGAAAAACACTCTTTTAAGAGAGCTTATTTTGTTCAAATTTTTTTTTCGGTGATACGAATGGACATGACAGAACATATCAAATGATAATCGATCCAGCAATCATCTGTGCTGTTCATGGCTCTGGTGATATGGATGACACAGGAGTCCCAGGCACACACTGTGATATAATCAATAAGGTCCCAGCGTTCTGAGCAAGGGTGCATCTATTTGTTGCTTTGGTGGAATAAGGATTTTCGTCCAAATACTTGCTTAGGAGAATAATTCAATTTGATCTGACTTTTCCCACCCCTTGTTTTCCAAGGGTTCCTTTCCATAGCTCAGAGTCCCTGCCCACACTTGCATTAAAATCTCCAAGAAGAATTTATCTTATCTTCTCTGAGGACAGATGACATGACCTGGTCAAGTTTAGAATAGACTTCTTTTTTTGTTTTGTCATTTCCATGAAGGGGCAGGGCATGTGCATTGATGAATGTTGCATGTTGTTCATTGGTCAGTTAAAGACGAGGGGCCATAAATTCATAGATTGTAAGCCCGGAAGGGACCTCAGAAGATTATCAGGTCCAGCTCCCTGTACCAGGCAGAAAAGAAAGCTGGGGTCAGGTGACCCCAGCAAGGTGACTGTTTAGTCTCCTCTTGAAGATTTCCAGGGTAGGCGATTGCACCACCACTAGAGGGAGCTTATTCCACAGTCTGGACACCCTGACTGTGAAGAAGTTTTACATAATGTTGTTCCGTTAACACAGCGTGCCCCTAGAGGTTGTGGGAGGAGGCACAGCAACCGCCCGCAGGCAGCAGCAGTGGTGCCACATTTTGCAGGGGGTGCACCGCCAAGCTCAGGGGGTGCACGGGCACCCACGTACACACCCTATGCGTTGCCAATCGTTGCACCTGAAACAGTCTTCCAGAAGTTTGTGGCCATTACTCCTGGTTTATCCCAAGGGTGCCCTGGTGAACAGTTGTTCACTGAGCCCTTGATGTACTCCCCTGATGTAGTGGTAAGCTGCTACCAAGTCTCCTGTCAGCCTTCTCTTTTTCAGGCTGAAGAGGCCCAGGTTCCTCAGCTTTTCCTCATTTGGCTTGCCGTGCAAGTCTCTGATCATATGAGTGGCCTTTCTCTGGACTCTTTCAAGCTTTACCACATCCTTGTTAAGGTGTGGCACCCAGATCTAGACACAGTAGTCCGGCTGTGGTCTCACCAATGCTGAGTAGAGCAGAAAAATCATTTCCTTGGTTTTGCTGGAGATGCATCAATAATGCATGCCAGAGTATTGTTTGCCCTGCTGGCTGCAGCATCACACTGCCAGCTCATATTCATACTGTGCTCTGTTATTACCCACAGTTCTCTTTCATTTGTGGTGCTGGTCAGTTTAGCGCCACCAAGCCTATAGGTATGTAGGGGGTTGTTCATCCCCAGGTGGAGCACTTTACATTTCCCAATGTTGAGCTTCATCTGATTCCAACTTGCCCAACTTTCCAGGCTGTCTAGATGTACCTGTATCTGTAATGTAGCCTATCTTTAAGTGTAACCACACTTCCCCCTAACTTGGTGTCATCCGTGAACTTGGCCAGTGAGCTCTTTACTCCCACATCCAAATCATTGATCAAGATGTTGAAAAATACTGGACCAAGCACGGACCCCTGTGGGACAATGCTGGCCGCTTCTCACCAGGATGACACCAATCCATTCATTAGGACTCTCTGGGTCCTACCCCACAGCCAGCTTCGTACCCACCTCACAGTTAAGCCCACAACAGTTTTCTTGCAAGAATATCATGGGATACCAGATCAAAGGCTTTTTGGAAGTCAAGGTATACAGTGTCAACCTCTTCTCTCTTATCCAGGTGGTGAATTACGTGATCATAAAAGAGGATGACTTTGGTAAGACAAGACTTGCCCGCAATGAAGCCGTGCTGGCTGTCATTTAGAATCCTGACCAAAAATAGGATTCTCCTACTTGGCTTAGCTAGAAGACTTTAATGAAACCACTCTCTCTCTCGCTATCATTGTTTGTTGCAGCATCACTAATTAACTCTTTGGCTAACATATCAAAAAAAATTGTGTCAGAAAATATTTTATTTAAAACCAAGAATGTCCATTAAAACATGTGCCACATAGTGTTTCATTTCCAAAGCTTTTTTTTTCCAGTTTTCCACAGGAAACCTACACCTTTCCATTTTGGGGGTGTTTAGCTTCACTGATGGAAAAAATCACATACTTTTTGTGAAAAGTTTTGTGCACTGAAAATCTAACTCAACTGAAAAACAGATTTCACTTAGCCCCAGGCTAAATACTGCCGACTTGGCAGTCACTCTGGAAGTGAGCCTGGAACCCAGAGTCCTATTCTGGTTCAGCTAATATCTTTGTGTGGCCTGCAACATGCTCTTGCTGTAAAATGCGAACAGCATTGTCTTCATTTGTAAAGCAATTTAAAAATTCTGCTGTAGTTCACTTAGGAAGATGAGTTGTTACAGCCAGTAGCATAACTATGGATGGGTGAGTAGGGAACAACTGCCAAGTACTGCAAAAGTGGGGGGAGGTGGCTCACCCTCCCATCCCCCATCCCCACTGCACCCTGCACCTCCTCTATGGCAGCTCCAGCTCCAGCTGCAGCAGTGAGGAGGGCAGGGAAGCAGTGCACAGCCTAGGAGCAGTGGTCAGGATCCCCCTGCTGGGGGAGATGTCACTTCCTATTTCACTGCTGGAAAATTGTGGTTTTTTGGCCACTCAACATGCATGTTGGTGGCTAAAAAGGAGGTGACATGTACCCCAGCAGCAGTAGACACTCTGGCATCTGTAACCACCAGCACCCATGGCTCATTACTAGTCATTTTCAGACCTTTAGTTCAAGACCATTTTTCTTCTTGAGGGCCTCTGTTGAGTCCTCAGTGTCAGCCAAGGAACAATTGCCTTCTTAAATAATAGCTAAATTTTGCAATTGCTTAAAATGGATGGGTTTTTTGTTAAAACTATCTCCTGACTACGTTCCATGTAAATGTTTATACAGGGGCTTACTTTGAAAAAATTTCCGCCTTTCCATAATTTTTTTTTAAATGTGACTTGGATTTGCAAAGGAACAGTTTCTCTTCTCACAAAATAGTAGCTGAAATGGACACCCATTTGCATCTTTGGTATCTGAATTACGAGAACTTTATACAGTCTTAGTTTGTATTTTCCAAATGCATCCTGACAATAGGAGGTGTGAGGAGGCTGCGTGTGAATATACTGCTAATATTTTAGAAATTTTTAAAAAATTCCAAAAAAACCCCAATTCCTTCTTAGTCTGTGGCCTAGTTTATACTATAGCATTAGGCCAGCAGAAGTCTGCATGCTTCTACGCTCAAATTTTCTTTGTTGCATCAGGACCTCTTTTTTTCAGCACCTATAAACAACCTCCTCAAGTGTCAAAAGCCCTCTTCCACCAGATGACAGCCAGCCACAGGTGTGTATAGAAACTCACATGGCTGCTGAAGTCCCTTCTGCAGCTGCGACATTCCCAGGGTGCACCTTGTGCTCTGATGGTACAACTGCTGAGGGAGGTTGCATGGAGTCACCAGACGTGCATCGATGTGTATGTGTTCTGGCAGGCTGGTGGTAGCAGCTACTATCTGCCACCAGAAATTGGGGCTGAAAAGCCAAGTAAGTCCAGATACAACCTAAAATACACCCCACATGCTGGTCTTAGGATACTTTCTAATAGTATAAGCATTTCTGTGACAGAGGGACTGGAGAATCTATTCATTTGCTCTTTTTTAATTTAAAAATGCATTCTCTGGAAGTGTAACAAATTTATGTTAAGCTGTACTCTTATAGAACTGTTTCTGCGTTGTACCAGTATAGCATATTAGATAAGTAGTGCAACACTTTGCTGGGTTGGCATACTGTGAAGAGGAAGACTGGGATGAAAATTTTTCAAGAAAAGAAAGGGAAAACCTGGCATATAATTTGATACAATTTGATCCATTTAAGTATGGCCAGGGCTTAGGAGCAAGCTCATTTTTTGATTTGCACCTTCATCAGCTGTTCTACAGTGAGTGGCAAGATAAGATCAATAATAAGGATATTTGTAACCAAACCCATCAATTGCTGCCCTCAGCACTAGTTCAGCTCTGGCAGCTTTCTTGATAGACTTATTATTATAATGGAAGAACAACAAATTACAATGTATATCATCCAAGGAATTCTGCCATAAAGTTGTCAATTACATCATCACCAGTCACATCAGTGGCACAATGTGTCTATCAATGAAAGACATAAATTAAACATCCATTGAGATTAGCCTAAAGAGCTAGCCAGACATCAGTCTAGGTCAGCCAATTTGCAATTTGCCCTGTTGGAATTTGCTATTAGGAAGATGATGCATTCTAAAGGCTTTCACACTTGAGAATAATGGGTGGATCTAGGATTTTGAAAAGTGGGGTGTAGATAGTGTCATGCATCATCCCATAATACAATGAATATTTTTCTCCAGTTAAAAACAAATTAGAAGCTTTACTAGTTTGCTAGGTGGCTAGGCCTATGTTATTCCATTTATGATCCAAGCAAAAACAAAAAACCTGAGCTTGTGGGGGACTGACTGCCAGCTCCAGTTTGGGGAGGGAGGGATACAGTTGTTGCCCCCCAGCCTGGCCATGGACATAACTGCTCCCTGAACCCCTACACATGACAGAACTGATTCCTGCACCCCAGGCAGTCTGCCAGGGCCTCAAAGTGCCAATCACTGCTCTTTATACATTGCATCTGCCACCTCAAATGGCCCCTGGCTCCAATCTTTCCACCATTATCCAACAAACACACATACTCAATGCCATCCCAGCATGTCCTAAACTCATTTTACCCCACCATCTCTCTCACAACCCACTAAATCCTGCCCTATTCCTTCACTGGCCCCAACAAACAGTTGGGATTGGAGAAAGATTTGCTTCAGCTGCTGGCAGGGTCCCAACTCAGGGAGATCAATTCCTCTAATCCACCTATGCACAGCTTTATCCTGCCCTGCTGCACCACTGGTTCAGCCTCCCACAGCCACCATCATCTGCTGCAATGAATAACTCAGGAAAGGGTTATTGAAGTAACTTAGCTTCCCCTTCACCTTTGCAACTCCCTCCTTCCTCCAACTTTTGTGGAACTGCAAGCCACAGCCTGCTTTAAGCCCTGCCCCTCCATCATTCATTATGGGTTTCAATCTCTTAGGAGCAGAACCACCCAGTAAAGTCCATAGATAGCAATGCACCTTGATTGGACATGCTGGGGGGTGAGAAGAGAAACATTACCAGGAGTACATAAGAGACAGGATAATTGTAGAAGAAAGACTAGCTTGATTAAAGGAAGATCAAGCGTTGTTATCACCCATGGAGTGAAGAGATTAGCAGAAATCAAGCATAAATAAAGAGCCATGAAGTCAGCTGACTACCTTAGCTCTATCTGAATATAAATGTAACTGTCCTTTCTGAGCAGTTTGTTTTAAATTTTCAGTGAAGCAGGAGCCACAGGAGTCTATGGCTGCACCTCAGTCCACCCCTGGTAACATTTGCTTGTACCAGAGTAGAAGACTGTTTTCTTAATCTAATCTAATTTACACCAAAAAGTATTGAAGCCTCCCAAAATATCCCCAAGGTAAAAAAAAAAACAGAAATAAAAATTGGAAAAAAAGAGCAATTTTTTTTTATAATAGGGATTTGGGCTGTTTATTGTTTGAAAATATTTTTTTAAGATAAATTCAACATCCCTTTGGTAAACAATCTATCTTAAATGTAATTTTGGCATTCATAATGGCATGGATTGTACACACAGAAGCCAAACAAAAGTCACAATACCAATTTCTGCATGCTCTAAACAACTATGTAAATCACTCTGAGCCTAATGTCACACTTGGGGTGGTAACTTTCCTTACAACGTTACCACATGGAGAGATCAAAAATGTTTCTCTTACAACTGAAGTGAAAATTCCACACTTCACTGTAACAGAAAGAAACCATTTTCGCTCTAACTGGCAAAATGCAGAATTTTGAGAAGTAGAACGAGAAGTTTGTTACACTGCCTGAACTGAAAAAGTGTTAATATTAAGGATTAATGTGCATGCCCCTTTTCTTCATGTGCGACTTGCAGACAATAGGATCCAAGAAACAACTTTATTACAGCTAAATGGACACATAAATCTTGTTTATGGAAGTTTGTTTGAACCCTATTCTGAGTCTCATACACTGAGATATGCAAGTACTTCCATGAGAGATTACATTGCAGTAAATATTCATCCTCTGAAGCATATATTCTGCAAATTATTTTTAGATGTGCTAAAAAGTAGCTCATTCAGCAAACTACAAACAGTTTGAATAATGAAAAAAGAAGAAAAAAAATCCTGTGAATTTACAAGTAGCAGAATCACAGTGACTATATCTGTAACCAAATGTTCTTAATACTTCTGACCCTTTTACAAGGTTATATCCTTGGAACAATGCTTGTGAAGCTGAGGAGATAAGAGCCCTCTGCACCATATTTACTGAGACAGTTCTTTTCATATAGCAGGAAAGAATAAGAGCCTTTTACCGGATGAGCTTCTTATCACCCTTGACTCCAATATAGAGGAGGGTATAGCAATCAACATATAATAGTCAGTCCCTAACATAATGACAAGAAGTAACGATACAGCAGTATAATACAGATTTTCCAAACTTCCATCTCATACAGGAGAAGGATCATGGGCAAGCTTTGCACAAGATTTCTACAAACAAGACTCTTATGGAGACCTGATTACTTTCTAAGATCAAATTCTGCAGTCCTCAATTGCACAATACTGAAGTCAATGAGCCTATGGAATAGGACCTCAATTAATACATTAATCCAAAAACAGTAACTTCTTTTTACAGTATTTACTTTAGTGTTATAGAACCTCAGACACATTAAAGGCTCTATTTAGAAACCATCCACACACTTTCATGATCAATCTAAATCTGTTATCCAGCACAGACAGGAGTCTCTCCCCAAAAACTATCTCTTTCCTCTCAAAAATAGAGGTCCAACTGCCTCTTACAATTCTCATCAATTGTCATATCTAGAGACAGAACAAAAACTAGGCCCCAACTTTAATACATATTGCATAAACACACAGTGAGAGACAGTTTCTGTCCCCATTTTAAAAATAAGGTGACAGGAGAACAAAAAAAAATACCTATGATATAGATAGAGAGATGAGATAAAGGGAAATGTAGTGGACTGCCCACAATCAAAGAGAAAAGTCTTTATCAGAGTGGGAATTGACCCCTGATCACCCAAGAGTTTACCAAGTACCTACAGCAGAGCACACTCTTCCTGAATTCTAACACACTGTTCCTTTAAGTCTTCCAAAGAAACTTGCTGTTCACAGTCAAATATGTGCCGTTTAAAGAAGAGGCACCCAGGATCTAGTAGACAAATTTCTGGAGTACTTTACAAGAGATGTCAAAAGCTGCCATCAGATATTATCTATATTTTCTCCCTAAAGAAAGTGGATGCTGCAGCAAGAAGACTGATGTGATCTCTAACTACTACTGTATTATTTATCTCATAGTCATCTCACCTTGACAAAGTTTTCTATGGAAATTGAATCAGTTCCTGTTCTCATTTATGCCAATGCAAATCCAGAAAGACATGTCTGATGCCAACAAGTGACACAAATATCTACTTGTACATGCAAATCACATGCTTAATTAAATTAATGCTTGCTTATTTATCCGAATGAGCACTGTATGCAGATAACCAGGAAAGCCAACTGAAATCTTTGCCCATAAATACAAGGAACACATGGCAATACATCTTTGCAATATACTATACTATACAATTTTATACTATTGCCATTCAGCCTCCAAGTAGCCATGGTCACATGCCCCATGGACTTCCCCAGAGTGAACAACAGCCCTCTGGCTTTACCACCACTGTGCAATATGTCCCTGGACTCACCCTGCACTTGCACTTCCCCACCCCCTGGGGTGGGGGAAGAAGCAGCAACTGAAGGAGGAAAGGGAAAACCCCAGTGGTAGATGGAGCAGCAACTGAACAGGAGCCTGAAGGCCACAAATTAAATGCCTGTGGGCTGTATACAGCCTGTGGGCCACCAGCTGGGCAGCCCTGCATTCATGCCACAATTGGCACAGACAGCTTCTTGGCATGACACACAATAGACCAAGGACAGGACAGGCAGCACAGTGACAGGTCGGAAAGGGAGCAGAAAATGGTGAAGTGGATTGGGCAGGGTACACAATGCTGGAGCGGAAAGCAAAGCACCAGTTTGAGCAGCAAGCAGAAAGCAGAGTAGCCAACTGGGCAGGAGAAGGGGATCGGATTCTTACTCCAAGAGCATAAAGGGTAATTTGTGCCATGCCTGCCAAAAAGACTGGCCTCCATTGCTATAATGGAAGCAAAGTTATTAATAAATGTATGCCCTTCTTAATTTTTCCTTATATTGTATGAATGCTCCAAACATAGGACAATTAGCTTCAGATCCTAAAGATTTTGTGTTAGCAACTTTTCCCTTACAGCTTCCAAAATGTTTAAGTAAAAACATTTGGATAACTATTTTGGGGA
>NW_005842511.1:214675-259847 GCF_000455745.1 Alligator sinensis | reverse complement strand
TGAACTTTCACATAGTCTAGAATAACAGGTGCAGATTATTATTTACAACATATGTTTCATGGAAACTATTACCAAATTAAGGAGCTGTTCCATATTTAAGCCTGACCCACCATAAAATATTTACATAAACAAAGTAAGTGTGAAGTATGGAAGAGAAAGAAGATGTAAATATGTTCAGTACATGCTAAAAATGACACTTGTTTGCCACTTCTATATTATTTCTTTCATCTAAGGTTCCCAAAACATTAATTAGTTAAGCCCTCAGTTCAGAAAGAGCCTTCCAATTAAGATGGAGTGTTTAAGAACATGTTAAATGGGACCCAAGCATGAGCTTAATATCAAGCGCATGTTTACATGATTTCCTGAATAGAGTCTTAGCTGAAGACAAATACCAAGTGTTTCCCAGAATTAGGAACTAACTCCTATACTCCTGTAATTTGCAGTAGGTCTTAACTTCCCAACTAACTATAATAGCTTGAAAAATGTTATGCCATTGTAGTTGGGATACTAAGAGAAGAAGTGGTGTAGGTGCACATTTTAAGACTCATTCTTTGATTAAGTTTGCCTCCTTTTACTTATAGCTATGAAGTGGCTGAACTCTAGGGTTAAGTACAGACAGTCAAAAAGCTTGAGGCTGAATTGATTCAATCTTCGCAGGTTAATCTAAACTGTGTAGATTGAGCCAATAAGCAAGTGAACAGACATTCGCTTGTAATTCTGAAAATGCAGTCACACGCCTGTAGTGGTTCAGGCCGGAAGCCAGGGGGTGCCAGAGCACACCTCCCTGCTTAGCTGAAGCAGACAGTTTTGGCCAGGGCTAGCCCACCCACCCTATGAGTGGGGGTTTTCAAGGGAGGTGTCAAGCATCCTGGGATGCTGGGCAACTGTGACTTAACTTGAATCTGGAGGGGATCTGAGGGAGAAGTTCAATAAACTTGCATAATGTAAATGAGTCAAGCCAGATATTACGTCCATCTAGATTTATCTTAAATTGGTTTCAGCCATTTTGAAAATGGTTTAGGTGTACTGAGCTTCTGCTGTATTACAGACTTGAACCAGTTTCTGCATAATTTCTGTCCCTAGTCTAGGTGAAGTCTTTTGAAAACCAGGCCCCAGTTATCAAAAGCTAAGGCTGACAACTGAACAGGCGAAGTTTAGAGTACATTTTGGAAAATCTGGCTCTAAGTCAGTTTGTGCTGCTGGTTATAGCATTATTATTTCTACAGTAACCACTGATGTGAACAAGAGAAGTTATCATTTATAGCTTAACAACAGAATAATAGACATGGGAAGATCCCACAAAGGATTTAAACAATAAGTAAAAGAGCTCATTAACTTTAGATCATCATTGCACAGGTGTCAGGATTTTGTCATATTGTTTATCCCTAAATGGTTCATGCAGACAGCTTTCAAGTTACTGAATTTAGTCACTCAAAATCCAAACACTTGAGTTTATGACCAACTTAAAAAGTTACATAAAATGTATTTGCATACCATATTGGTTTTTAAGATTTAACTTTTCAAAAATATGTAAATAAGATACCTCACTGTAAATGTCATTGCTTTATGTAGAAAAACTTCAGGACAGGGGCAGTATGAACAGTTTCCTCTCCTACTATATCATAAAATGAGTCTTGTAATTTGGTGTAGCCCTAGAGGAAGATTTTTCAGAAGTGAGCTAAGTTAGGTGCCCTACTCCAGTGAATCTTCAATGGGGCCTGAGTACCTCCTTTGCTCAAGACCTTGAAAATCTCACCCATAGTCATTTCTGAAATGTATTGACCCACCTTAAGCTACAAGGCATGTGGTGAATCCACACAACTAGCACCAAGCATTTAGCATGAACATGTTTTAAACATTTACAACTATAACATGTCATGTAAAATCTTTTTCCCCTCCTATTTTTGGACTTCAATTTTGGGTGAAAAAGAACTGAAGACACTGCAAAGCCAGCATAGTCTGCTTTTGCTTACTAGGAGGTGTTACTCTCCATGGAACTCTCCTATGAGTCAACTGAAAGAAGAACATTGGCCAAAGAGTGATCTACCTAGACTTCGAAAAAGCCTTTGGTTTGGTATCCCATGATGTTCTCACAGGAAAATTGGAGGATTGTGGGCTTAACTGCTCAACAGTTAGGTGGGTAAGGAACTGGTTGCAGGGTAGGACCCAGAGAGTTCTAATGAATGGATCCGTGTTGTCCTGGTGAGAAGGGGCCAGTGGTGACCCTCAGGGGTCCGTGCTTGGTCCAGTGCTTTTCAACATCTTTATCAATGATTTGGATGTGGGGGTGAAGAGCTCACTGGCCAAGTTCACAGATGACACCAAGTTATGGGGGTGGGTGGTCATGCTTGAAAATAGGCTGCAGATCTAGGCGGATCTAGATGGATTGGCAAATTGGGCAGATCAGAACCAGAAGAAGTTCAACATTGAGAAGTGTAAAGTGCTCCATCTGGGGATGAACAATCACCAACATACTTACAGGCTCAGTGCCACCAAACTGACTAGCACATGACTGAAAGGGACCTAGTGGTAATAATAGACTGTAGTGTGAACATGAGCCATTAGTGTGATGCTGTAAGCAGAAGGGCAAACAATAATCTGGCATGAATCAACCAATGCATCTCAAGCAAAACCAAGGAATTGATTCTTCCACTTTACTCAGCATTGGTGAGACCATAGCTGAAGTACTGCATCCAGTTCTGGGTGCCACACTTCAACAAGGATGTGGAAAAACTTGAGAGAGTCCAGAGAAGAGCCACCCATATGATCAGAGACTTGCAAGACAAGCCATATGAGGAAAGGCTTAGGGACTTGCGTCTCTTCAGCCTTAAAAAGAGAAGGCTGAGAGGGTGCTTGGTAGCAGTTTACTGCTATATCAGGGTAATATATTAAGGGCTCAGCGAACAACTGTTCACCAGGGCACCCTTGGGGAAACCAGGAGTAATGGCAACCATAGAGGAGTATTCAGCAGCCGCTCACACCTGTAAGGAGCAGATCAGGACAGTGAAAGCACTAACTGAACATAAATTGGCAAGCAGAATCAAGGACAACAAAGAGTCCTTCTTTAGATACATAGGAAGTCACAAAAGGAACAAAGGAAGCATAAGGTCCCTGATAAATGAAATTGGACAGCTGTTAACTAACACTAAGGACAAAACCAAACTCCTGAATGAATACTTCATGTCAGTATTCCCCTAGTCCAAGGCTGTTAGTCTGCTTGACAGGATACAGAATGACCATGGTGGGAGGTGACCTCCCTTCCATAGACCTAAGGAAAATCTTTACAAGCCGAGTGCCGAGGGTTTGGAGCAGGCTCCCCCCAGCAGTGGTACAGTCATCCACCCTGGTGATCTTCAAAACACATCTTGATACCCATCTTGCTGGGATCATTTGAACCCAGCAGTCTTTCCTGCCCACGTGCTGGGGGGCTGGACCCAAATATCTGTAAGGAACTGTCTTGCCCCTAGCAACTATGAAACTATGAAACTATAAATTCATATCATCTTTGAAAGTGTCACTTAGTATTAAATGGAATACTACCATATTTACTTAATTATAAGAAGAAGTTATTTTCCCCATTCAGCATAGGGAAAATCAAGACTTGTCTTATTATCAGTAGGGATCCATGATTTCCATTTCCTATGGAAAAATGGAGTAAAACATGGATTTTCCTCTACAGGAAAAAAACATGGATTTCTAGTTTTAATGGAGAAACTCACAGATTTTGCACTTTTGCAAAGAGTTCTCTGCAGGCTAGCAGAGTTCCATCCCACAAGGGGCTGTAAGGAAGAGAGAAGAGGGTGGCCAGGCAGGGGGCACCATGTGCATGTGTGTGCACATGGCCACCAGGCAACCTAGAGAGCAGCTCCTGCAGGTAATTGAGGGGGCGGGATTGAGGCCACCATGGGAGCCATAGGGAGGGAGGGTGTTGGGCAGGGCTGGGGCTGGGTTGCTTCCCAGCCAGGCAGTGCATGGGACTTGGGGCCCAGGGCTGCAATGTGTGGCTGCAGAGCCCTGGTGGACAGTAGGACGGGGCTGCAGGTGGGTTGTCCAGGGGGTAGGGCTGGATCCTCACTGCTACACACACTCCCAGGGGGGCAGGGGGGACCCGTGCCCCCAAGATCTGCACATGGGAAGGGGGGTGCACACTGCCTGATGTGGGCTTAGGCTCCCTGCCCTGCTGTCCTCTCCCAGGGCCTCTGCAGCCCAGCTAGATGGATTTGGGGGGGGGGTATCAGAAAATTTGCTATTTTTTAATCAGCTGATAACTCTTTTTTAACATCAAACTCAGGCACAGACCTAACCTTTTATGACCTTCTGATTATTCTGCAGCCTTCCCCCCTCAACAGGATCCTCCTGGCAGTAGGTGAAGGAGCACTTGATGATAAGGGTTAGTCTAGAAATCAATGACAGGGATATCTGGCAGTGATGGGACAATAATTGAACATACACAATAGGGTTACACCAAATGAGATACACATTGTCACAGGCCAACTGGGCACTGTGAATGTATCAATTTTATCGCAGGCCAACTGGGCTGTTTGATTCAGTTTGGGATCGAGGAAGCAAAGTTCGGACTGAAATAAAGGCAAATTTATTATAGCTTACACACACACACACACCAGTTAAGAGAAAGATAAATGCAATAAGCAGATAAGGCAGTATAAAAGAGCTAAGAGTAAATAATAACAACAGATAATAATAACAGATAGATAGATCAATCTGTCGCAGGCCAACTGGGCACTGTGAGGGTAATAGCCACACTGGGCTGTTCAAAACAACAAATAGAGAGACATGGGTTGGCAATTTATCAATAGTCCCTCAATACCAGGTGCGCACCAAGTGATTCCAGCGAAGTCAGGTTTTTTATACCTAGTCTTATGTTAATCTGTTGGCCTCAGGGCCACTCACAATGTTGTCCTATAGCTGTTACCCTATGGGATTGAAAGGTGTTAAAATTATCATAAAAAGGTTACTACCCAGACTCAGGTTTATCCAATAAGCAAATTATGATGCAGCACCTTTAGGTTTGAAATTGACATCACTCCGCCCAAATCCCAACCCCTTTTAGGCTTCATTTGAATATGCTTTCTTGGGATATGCTTTCCTGGAATGTGTCGGATGTGCCAAGCAGTTAGATCCAGTTTTTATCGCTAAGGCTGAACCCTGAGCAAAAAAACATTAGGCCAGCTAATCTCACAGCTACAGCTTTGCCTCCGGGGCCCAGTCAGTTCCATGAACAGTTAATTTATCATTTTGGTTAAACTTATGACAGACAAGTTACATTTGCAGTTTACAAACTCACCAGCTTATATTAACTAATATTACCTGTTTAGGCAAAATACCAAATGCCTCCAAGAAGCACATATTATTGCTTATGAATCCCTCTGGTTCTGGCTGTCACACACATATATACAGACAACCCATACAATGAGTTCAGATATAACAACAGATTTCAATCCTTTACTGTACAACAATAAGGATTCAGGGTTACAACAGGAATCCCAGCAGTAAGGAACCAGACCACAGCAATGACACAGCAGCTGTGCCCAAAACCAAAATGACAACCCAGGGAAAGATCCCGTTACCTAATAGAACATCATTACCCTCTCCCAGGTCGCTCAACTAGGAGGGGCCTGTAACCATGAAACCACCTTTAACAAACAGGGGCCCTAGACTCCCTTCTGTGCCCAGAGGTGAATTGTTCCCACTCTTCAGGGGCTTCCCTTTGATCACCCACAGTGAGGAAGGTCCCTCCTCCCCTGTGGGAATCCTTTTTCCCTGAGTAACTCATGACTCCCAGTGTCCTCCCTCGCACTGGTGATCAACCCGTCTGGTCACTGCTCATGGCAGGAAGGCCCGAGCTGCCTTGTGCAGCTGCCAGGGCCTTTCAGCTCTCTATCAGCCTGCCATGCACTACCCTGTGCATCGAAGGGGGCATTTGCCTAGGGCAGGGTTGGGGACCCATGCTGCCTCATACAGCATAGAACAATGGGACCTCTACTGCTCACGGAATCGGGGACCCGAGCTGCCTCATACAGTCCTAGAATTCCCGTGACCTCTCTCACCCCATGCACTGATCCGTGCACCAAGGGCTCCTGCCTCATTCAGGATAGGGGATCTGCACTGCCTCATGCAGCCACTAAAGTCCCATCCTCACTCCATCAGCCCCGTGCACCACTCTGTGCATCAAAGGGGTTGGGCTCCTGCCTTGAGCAGGGTTGGGGACCCATGCTGCCTAATGCAACCAACAGCGTCCTGTTAGCTCTGCTTGGCTCTCCACCCTGTGCACCACCCATGCACCGAAGGTGCACCTGCCTCATGCAGGGATGGGGACCCATGCTGCTTTGTGCAGCTACTGAGATCCTGTCTGCTCCTGGATCCTCCATGCACTGATTTGTGCACCAACACTGCGGCTCCCTCTCCAGTGGGGCTGGGGATATAGCTGCTTGCTGCTCCTTGCTAGGCAGCAGCATCTTCTTGGGCACTTCTGGGGCAACTGCTCGGCCCTACTGGTCAGCTCTATCACCTCCTCATAAGCCCCCATCTTCATCATCCCTCACTGACAGCCCCCCCCCTGGTGTGCTGAGCACACTGGCTTTTTACTCCTTCTGGAGGCTTTGGCCCTGGATTTGGAGCAGACCAATAGGAAAGCCTGAGGGGTTAGTTCCCCCTTACCTCCTCTTATTCACCCTTCCCCTGGGTCAGGGTAGGGCAAGCTTGCCTCCTCCTGATTGGTGGAAATGCCCCACCAATTGATCTGAACCACTTTGGGCTCAAGTTAACAATCCGGACTGCCTGTGAGCCCAATGGCCAGCCTGCCACATACTGAAAAAACAAACAATCGTGAAGCAGGAAGGAAGTATAATGCTACTAAAGCAAATGTGTATCTACGGAGACAACTAAAAGGAAAACTTGAGAGTGCTAAGTCCACATGGAAAACATTTGGGAGTCCAAAACAAGGTTAGTTTCCTGAAATTGATAAGCAAGTTCTCATGTATGTTCAAGAAAAGAGAAAGGAGGGAATGTGAATCACCCACAAAGTGCTTTGACTCAAGGCATTAGAAATAGGTACATAAAAAAACCTATATCAAACTGTGTCTATGGCCGAATCACTGATTCTCCAAATCCAAATCGAATCTGCAGATTAATATTCAGCCAAATCAAATCGGGACAGTGAACTGAATCAGTGAATCGAATCGCTGTCCTCTGAATAGGGCTGAATCTGAATCTGAATTGAATACTGCCTGCTTTGCATACCACTAGTTAGCAGTATTGGCAGATGGGAGAAAATTGCCAAATATGTGATTTTCAAATGCAAAACTCTGCCAAAATAAAAGTTGCCACCAGGAATAGTGGTTGGATGCTAGGATCAAGGATGAATGTCAAGTGAACTGATGAATGACTGGTTAGACCAGGGTTGGGCAAAATAAGGTCCACAGGACAGTTCCAACCCACAGAGGGAATTTGTCCCTCGGCCCCACCTGGCCCAGGTGCCATCTAGCCCATGGCACATCCCACCACCTCCTGGGCATGCAGTGGAGCTGGGGCAGTTCCGCAGCTGGACTGCCTTTCTAGGAAGCCCAGGCAGCGGCAGCTCCTTCCAGTTGCCACCACTGCTGGTCCTAGCCCCATGGTACTGGTGGGAACCCACCAGTACCACTCAACAGTGGCTGGACAGAGGCTGTTGTTTGGTGTTGGGGAAAGGCAGCCCCTCCCCTTCACCGCTGCTGCGCTCTTTTTGCTGCAGCCACCCAGAGCCCATGCCCAGGGTGCTGCTGCTCAACAAGGGCAAGTGGTCTGGAGAAGATGCGGGATGAACCAGGGTCAGGGGCTGGGGTTGTGTTCTGGTGGCAGTGGTGGAGAGGAGCCACAGCGTGCTTGCCTTTGGGCTATGAAACAATACTATTGTTTTGGAACCCTTCCAGAATATGCTGTGTTCAACTGAAGCATACAAACTCCAAATAAATAGTAAATAGTTTTTAAAGCATCCATCTTAAAAGAAAAGAAAAGAAAATCTTGGCATCTCACAACATTTTAAAGAATAACATATGGAATAAAACAGTAACCCAGCACATTAATTAAGCATCTCACAAAAACAAAACAAAACAAAACAAAACCCCTACCAGCTTGCTTCTCCCATCCTGAAGCTCATACTTTTGCAGCTTCCCAGAACCTAAGATAAGAATGATCAGAGCCTAAACATTAACAAACAAAGCTGGTCAAAGAGCTCTTTTCTCCCATGGGAATTTTCAAGAATATATATCATTTCCTTTTCAAAATTCTCTTCTGAAAAATAAAATATTTCATTGAAAACATTTTTGGATACAATGTCACTTTTTGTTAAGAAAATCTGTCTGTTAAAAATATCTGCCTGCTCTAATAATCAGATGTACTAACTAAACTGTTCTGGAAAAGAAAAAAGCGTTGCCTACCCATTCCGCAAATGATGATGAAAAGAAGGGGACTTGCTGCTTACTCAAAGGTTAGCCAATGTGGCTACCAAACCTGAAGAGCATATATGAAAGATGAGTGGCCACCTTGAAGAACTTCTCAAAAGCTGCTTCTTCCAATTTGAGTCAAAAGAGTTAGTTACACTTCAAGCACTCTTAGATTTTGCAGTTTACATATAAGGCAGCCCCACAAGTAGCCAAATCCAAAACCAATTAAGGCATCATAAGTTAAAAATCAACATATCAAAATACCCCAGAAACATACAAGCACCTACTGCAGAGTACAAAAGATAGCATGACATATACAAGATAGTATGTTATATATGTGTGTATGTGTACTATCTCTGCAATGTATTGCTTTCTAAGCAAGCAGATGAATTTCTTGTTAACTGGACTCAGTGTTTGACCTGGAGTGGTGTGCATTACTATACTTTTAGCCTGAAATGACAGTAATTTGACTAATCAAGGTAAGTCCCCAGGTAAATAGAAAGGTTTCACTCTCCTTTCCAAAAGAAAATATAAAGCAGTTACCTGGACACCAATGCTACCTGGTTATCCAGTGACATCTCCAGATCTTGTCAAACGCTTACACTGTAGACTTGGTTTTTAAATGAGTATATTTCTCCTACATAGCTCCCATACAGTTGGAAACAGAGGGTGAAGTGACAGACACCACAACACCCTGTTTTTATCTACACATCAGGACAGGTGAAAAAGCAGTTCACTAAATGAGATGAATACAAATGAAATTGTCACTAAAAGAGAATTCCATCCATTTTTTGCAGAACATCTGGATGTTCTTAGTTGAGGTGAATTCATTATGGAATGGACCAACTATTTGGGTGTTTTCATCTGTTATTTATTGCCTTGCTCACTGCTAATTTGCAAACTATGATGTCTTTTGCCTGTGTTG
Organism: Alligator sinensis; assembly: GCF_000455745.1. NCBI lineage: Eukaryota > Metazoa > Chordata > Crocodylia > Alligatoridae > Alligator > Alligator sinensis. The sequence continues at coordinate 250,481 of NW_005842511.1, read as the reverse complement.
TGTGTGACAGGCAGATTACTTTACCCTGGTTAAAAGTGGGGCTCAGCAACAAAAGCATTCCTTATCAACAGGTCAAGTGTGTGGCTGCTCAGATACAACATTTTTTTTTGTTCAGAAATTACATGTTTTTATATTTTTTATCAAAAGCTGAGAATCTGACTTGTACCCTGTGAGAGAGAAGCCTTAAAGCCCTAGCGGGAATTGCTGCACACCACAGAAATACCACATGCCGGCTTGGAAAGCTTACTAAAAACATTATGCTGAATATAAAACAGTCAGAACATATGAGATCACATAATGGAGGAGATCCCACTTGCCGTCTCCTCAGTTTGCTCTTTTGTATAGCATTTGCCATCTTGCCAACACAATTTACTCTGCCTCTAATAAGACTGCTCAGAATGGGCAGATTTTTTTTCCTAATGCTATTCATAGTCACTATTGTCCATAAAGTGTACAGTCTGCAGAGTAAACATTGATCTATTTAGAACTGCATTCACAAAAATGCCTTGAGGTAACGAGCTCAGCATGCTGACAGGTGCCATACTCAGTGACCAAGACCATATACTGAAAAGCATAGTAGAGTACTGGGCCTGATTATGACTTCACATTAGATTAAATCTATTGTTATCAAAGGAACTTTTCAAGGCTTACCCCAGACCCATTTGCTATAATGGAATCCCATTTGGAATTCCACAGAACCACAAATGAAAATGGCATTAATTATTTCAGGACTTTGGGCAGAAAGAAGAATACAGTACAGTCAAAACATTGCCTGCCTGAAGACAGTATAGAAGATACAGTAGCATGGTCCCAGTCTATGCTATCCTGTGCAGCTAGTCAAATTCTGCTTTATGTGTCTTTGCCACAGGGCTGGGCAAAATATAGCCAAAGGGCCAGATCCAGCCTGCCAACTGATTGGATCCAGCCCATGGCTGACCCCTTGGTTGTGTTGCCCCTGATCCCACCCATTGCAGCCTGTGCCATGCTCCTGACCATGCCCCCAATGGCCCCAGCCCCAACCAGCACACATACATTCCTGGCAGGGCTGTTCCCAGTACAGCTGAAGCCACCAAGTACTTTTCAGCTCCAGTGGCTCCACTCCTCCTACCCCTGCTGCACCACTCTGGATGTGGAGGAAGCTGCAGCTAAGTGGGTCCTGCCCCAGCACACAGGGCTCCAGCTCCAGCTCCCATCCACTCTACCTTCAAATGGCTGTTCATTGAGCTGGGTGGGCAGAGCGGGTGGAAGGCAACTGGGAGCTGGAGCCCTGCATGCTGGGGCAGGAGCAACCTGGCTACAGCTCCCCCGCCCCGCCCCAACCTGGAGTGGCACAGCAGGGTTCAGAGAAGGAATCACTGGAGGTGGAGGGAGCCAAGCAGTACCTGGGTGGCTGCAGCTGCACTGGGAGCAGCCCCATGAGGAAGCTGTGTGCATTGGCCCAAGCCATGGCCAGGAACATCAGGTGGGCATGTGTGCAGGTGAAAGCATAGTGCAGGCTGCCCCAGGCAGGAGCAAATGGGGCTTGACCCCATGCTGGGTACCATGGGAACAGTTGCGGACTGGTTGGGAGGGAGCAAAATGCGCCTACACCACACTGCCCTAGGTGAGCACTGCTGCACATGGCCCATATCCCCTCCCTCCACCCACCCCTGGCCAGGTCCCAGGACCTAGCATCTGGGCAATGCCGCCCCCCCCCACAATGCACATGCACACCCACCCCCCACACACACACACCCCATACCCCACATACACACACTCCCATGCCCCCTTCAAACACGCACACTACAGCCTCCACATGCACACCCACACCCCCCACACACACACACCCCCACACCCATCCTCCCACATCCGCTTCACCCCTTCATCCCCCCCATACACATACTCCGCCACACACACAATATACAAGAGTAAGACTTTATCTTGAGCTACTATGCAATTGCCCGTATATATACACGAGTCAAAAAAACATGAATCAAGACCCAAAAAAAAGGAATAAAATTAAGGCATGTTATAGCAGATGTCTGATTTTTATTATATGATTTGTTTTTTAATCTATATTTTCTTAAAATGATATCTTCTAAAAGTTTTTGTGCACGCTGCCCTTTACAGCTCACTCAAACTGCCCACCCCCAATTTATGGGGTGTTATTTCATGAACATTATGCCTGCATTCCTTGTTAAAAAGCTTCCCCTTCCTGGGGTACAATCTCTTATAGACCACCTCCTGAGTGATAAGGCTCTACAACAACACCCCCTATCATTCAGAATCCATTGAAAACTGTCTCACTCTTAAGAAGGGAAATGAATAGGCTATCAGACTTCTCCAAAAATGTTTCAGAACACCTGAAAAATATCTCTTCTTGCCACAGGAGTAGGTTGCCTTGCAGCTATCTTGCCAATGGAGAAGGGGGACCAGAATAGCAGCACACAAGGAGCTCACAGCCTGGCAGCAGCAGTCCATATGTCGGTAGGCTACACTTTCTGGCATCTCTGTCCAGAGCACCAGATTTCTTAGCTACATCTCTAATATAAAGAGAAGCAGTTGGCCATGCTAATCTGAAGTCAAGCAGAAAGCATGCTATAGACCAGGGGTAGGCAACATTTTTTGGCTGGAGTGCTGAAAAAACCACAATGTCTACCTTGGTAGGTGCTGGAGTGCCAGCATGCCAGAAAAACAAAATGAGGGTAAGGGGCGGGTACAAGGCAGAATGCATTGCATATTAGTATATTTAATAATCATAAACGTTGCCTTTGTTGTTGTATATTTCTTTTTTGTTGAGCATGTTGCAATGAGAAAGAGAAAAAAAAGAGACAAATAAGAGAAAGAGGGGGAAGAGAGAGAAAGAAAAAGGAGAGCAGAGAGAGAACCAGACACACACATGCACATAGAGAACCACATGTACAAACACAGAGAACCAGAATACACCCAGAACAGAAACATGCACACACACATCCAGAACCAGACACGTGTGCGCACACAGACACACAGAACCAGATGTGCAGGCTCATGGAGCCAGGCTGCTGGGCCACTGGACAAAGTCTGACCCAACAATGCCCTTGTCCTGCCAGAGCCCCTGTGCTTCCCTGGGGAGCCAGCCCTTGAGCTGCAGCGCAGCTGGCTGAGGTCCTGGCCCAGATCCTGCCCATCAGCCCACCCACCCACCCTGAACAGCTAAGCCTGCAAAAGGTGAAGTGCTCCTGGCAAAGGGCAGTGCCAACCTCATCTTGGTGTGGGGCTGGGCTTGGAGCAGGTGGAAGTCAGGCTGGCTCAGGTGCAAGCCCTGCTGCAAGCAGCCTGGGCTCCATGGTTGGCAGCAGCTACCAGAGCCTGGGCTGGCTGCAGCCGGGAGGCTACAAACAGCTGCTCCAGTCTCTGGCATCAGCTCCATAAAAGCAGGTGCACACGTGCCTCGGAGCAGAAAGTGGGGATAGGGCCTGAGGCAGCACAGCCCTCCTGCTGTCTGCTCTGAGGTGCATGTGCAGTCGCCGCCAGTATGGAGCTGATGACGGAGCTGTGGAGCCTGGCACAGGTGTTTACAAATAGCTGGCTACAGATAGCTGCTCTGGAGCCCAGTCATCAGCTCTGTGCTGGCAGCGGGGGAGAGGCCGGGGTTGCACTGCCTCAGGCCCCTCCCCCACCATCCGCCCCAAGGCGCACATGCATCTGCTGGTATGGAGCTAATGCCAGACCCTGGAACAGATGTTTGCAGCCTCCTGGCTGCAACCAGCCCAGGATCTGGGTATCTGCTGCCAACCACAGTGCCCAGTCTGCTTGCAGCAGGGCTTGCAGCTGCCCCGCCGCCTGCTGGGAGCAGCCCGGGCTTCATGGCTGGCAGCAGCTACCTAGAGCCCAGACTGGTGGTGGCGTGCCGAGCAAAATGGCCTCGCATGCCATGCTCAGCACATGTGTCAGGGGTTACTGACCCCTGCTATAGACTAACTGAATCAGAGAAGCATAAGCTTTCACAATCCACAGTTCACTTCATCCATCCATCCATTGAGAAAAAGAGAGAGAGAGAATTCTTGTGGAAATCTACCTGCTCCTGTAGAAAGATTCCATTTCAACAAAACAGGTTTTTTTGGTAAAAAAAAAGTTCAATCAGAAAATTCTCAAGCACCTCTAGCCATTATTCTTCACAAAGAGTGAAGACAAGTGATACAGACAAAATCTGTGAGGAGTTGAGTTGAAAGTACTCGGCATTTCTCAGGGAACATATAGAAAGCATAATGTGCACAGAGCTGTGTGTATAAATCCCAGCCTAGTGAGATACAGACATAGTAAGCAAAGGGAACTAGTACAGTATATACCGCCTAAACTCCCCAGGGCACAGCACGACAACAGCAGAAAGAAATATTTTACAGCAAGATTAGGGAAACAAAAGGGGGAAAAAATAAAATGATGGACTACAGTAGGAATAAGAAGGCAAAATGACTAGATTTAATGAGGTTGACTCTAGAGGAGAAGTTGTCATGGCCAGACCTTTAGAACTAGATGCATAAATAGTAAACTGCTACTGAATGCAGTCTATCATTTACTACTAGCACCACCTAATTTGCAACAATAGGGTGACGAGACAAAATTACAGATTCCGTCTATCCAGGGAGGAGGGCAATGTAGTTAGTATGGATGGAGAGTACAGTGCCTGCCAACTGAGGCTGGAAGGAATTTCCAGCGCATTCTTTATTATGAAGGAGCATCTGTGGTGCACCGGATATGGATGCTGTCAGAGAACTAACAAAGGCAACTAGTGGGAGAGAATAAGCAACGTCTGTGTCTGCACATGCTGAAAAAGAAATCCTATGCTTAGGAAATTACTCATAGACAATGACTGTCCTGATATACTGCAAAAACATAATATTGCATAGTCCTTTGTAAATGGGCAACCCACAGCAGGCAGGAGGGGAGGCTAAACATATACCCCACACACTGTCGTCACTGCGTGTTGAATATCAAGCAAGAGAACAAAGTACCTCATAACAAACTACTTAAAGAAGCAAAGTTGTGTAGTCTAAGAATGCTCAGACCGAGATGTCTTCATGGCTTGGCCAACTTCTCTGAATGAATGGTAGCTGCCTATTCCAAAGGATCCTCTGTATGGAGCACTTGTGCATAGTCTAAAGCAAGCGGGTGACCCAGACTCAGAATTAAAGATGTTTGCAAGGACTTGAAAGTTTTCAACAACAGTATCACAAGCTGGGAAGATTTGCTTAGCCACAGCTCATAATGGAGGACCGTGCTGCACTGAGAAGCCAAGGAGGTAGAAGAAGAGTAAGTGAAAAAAAAAGTGAAGATATTAAAGAGGAAATCTTAGGCATCAAAAACCATTAATTTTGTGGCTTCATGCTCTGTTCCTCTGTGTTGCAGCTGAGGCCGTTATTACAGAACTGAACACTGAAGACACATGGGAAGTGCCTATGCCATTTTTGCAGCACCTTCAGGAATACTGCACCTGAACAAACCTGTACCCCCTCCACACCCACCAGACACAGAAATAAGGCAGTGAGAATGCTGTGAAAGTGCCACAACCTGCTGCTCAAACTTTGTCTCCATCATGTCTGAGGGGAAGGTATATTGAGGAGAAGATTCAGAGCAGCTTCACCCTTTAATTTTAGAATTAACGTGTTCAGAGTATAAACAGATGAGTGGGGCATGCTACTAGGTGGTGCTCCTGAAAGCATTGCAGAAGACATATGGGAAGTGCTCTGAATTAACCTTCATCTTTCAACACAGAAAGATGGCAATGACACATGTATATAGTGCATTTGTACCAAAAGAAGGGAAGTAATTTCATTGAAATACATAGCTGAAGATGAAACACTACAAGGTAGTTAGCAACTTACAATTCAGATGCTTTATTCCCATGCATTTAGTTATTATTTATTTTGGTTATTATCTGGTTCATTATTTGGTTTATTATTTATCTGTAGAGGGAGGAAGTTATCTGTGTAAGTCTGCAATTAGGCAGAAGGCAGGGCAGAGTAGCAACTTGAAGACTGTTTCAGAGAGGCAGAAGCTTTTGAAGGTGACAGTGTACCTTGTCACATAATAGCATCTGCCCTGCCCTGCCTTCTACCTTATTTATTTGTATTACTGTACCACCTAGGAGCCCCAACCATGGACCAAAATCCCATTATGCTAAGTACCATGTAAATATGGAACAAAACTATAGTCCTTGCCCCAAAAAAGCTTAGTGGGCAGTCAGCCTGTGAACTGATTAGAATAACATTAGAATTAAATAGAATAATGTTTGCTATTTTTATCACAACTTCTGGAGTTTGTGACCTTTGAATACTAATTTTAAAGACAAAGTAATTATATATATTTTAGACTGGTGTTAACCATCCTATCATTAAGATTCCAAGTGAATGTTCATTGCAAAGCTCTTTCCTACCATCTTCCCAGATCTTTGGCTTTGAAGGGCATGGGTAGATGAAACAGGGGCCCTAAACAGAAGCAGTGGGTTTTTAAAAATACCTTTTCAATTTAGGGCCCAGGGGGCACTGCAGCTCTGGATGGAAGCAGCAGGCCCCCCTCACAGCTCAGGCAGACAGGCAGGCTCTGGGGGCAGAGATGGGATCAGGCTCGCCGCTTTTTTTTTTTCTTGGGCAAAGCCTGCCTTCCCGGGCTGCTGCCAGTCTGCCTGCACGGGCTTCTTGCAGAACCACGGGGCTGCACCGAGCCCAGTGCTTTGCTCTGCAGCTGTAGGGCAGCAAACTAAAACTCCTCAGAGGAGTTTTAGTTTACTGTGCCCCACATCATTTAAGGCGCATTACACCACCAAATTTGCTACAGTGGCTGGAATTTGTGCAATACGCTGCCAACGCATGCAAATATCAACACCATTAAAGCAGTACAAAAGCATTTAACCCACTTTAAAGTGTTGTGCACACATGCCCCTCGTTTCATCTATACACAGCTGAAATTCCCGTATCTCTGGCTTTGAAGTCGGTGTTCTAAGGCTGTGGCTGAGATAAAAATATTCTACTAAATTTTGTGTAAAGTGGATGTGAGGCTCCTAAATAGTGGCATCCTATAGATATATTTGCAGGAATCCACGCTTCTAGTGTTGGCTTGTTACAGCAGATCAGAAAATGGAAAAGGAAAAAAGCAAAATAAAACTTAATGTACTGGATTCAGTTAGCTAGCTAGCACACAGCACATTGGTGTGAAGATGAGTTCATTACACTTTAAGTACAGATTTTCAGAAGTGCTTAACACTAGTTTAACTGTGGCTTACATGGAGAACAGTGGCAAAATTTTCAGGATTCCAATGGGAGTACTGTTAGCCCAACTTTCTGTTAGGTGTTTGGGTGGGAGCTGAGCTTTGTTTAAAACTAGCCCCAATTGAAAAATTTGTCTCTAAAATGATAACTAAGGACATGATGAAATTATCATTATAATGTCATACTATTTTTGGCACTTTCTATAAAGATCATAATACATCTTAAATACCAATTCTTATTAGAGATATTTCAAGCTATGGGTTCCAGAGGGCCAGAGATTATTCTTTCTATTCTTTTATCACCATTTTTCCCTTAGATTTTACAACATTTTAAAATATTCAGAAATTGGAAGTGATTATACAAGAAGCTCTTGACTAAAAGCCATATCCAGATTGATAAGGCAGGCATCTAAATGGTACTTGTGAGAAATGTGTGCACTTAAGACACAATCACACCAAAATAACCCTATGGCCACAAATCCCCACAGGCACCTACATTTTAGACTACACAGTTCCCTAGCCATATAGACTTTGGTTTCTGCACATGCCTAGATTTTGAATAACTATGCCCCTAATTCTGCCTAAACTCCACTGCAATCCTAATCATACTCTGACTAGGACAACACAGGGACCCAATTCATTAAGTGTGCCTAGAACACACATAACACAACAACAGCATTGAGTTCAGTACAAATAGATAGAAAGTGTGGTCACTTTCACTCAACAGGTGATGGTGGCCCTTTCCATAATAGTCTAATTGTTAGAGCACTGGATTTTAGGCCATTAGCACCCTGACTCAAACCCATACTCCCTACTTTTCAAGAGCATGCTCTAACCATCTAGTGGGGCTTTGGCATCCTCCTGTTGAAGCTGGACCACTGGGCAACAACGAATATAAAACAGATGGGGCCAGAAGGAAAACAAGCCAAAAGAAGCTTGGCTCTGTAGCCTAGTGATCAGGGATGGGTAGGAAGACCTGGGTTATTTCCACTTTTTAACCATAACTGCCTAATGTAAAATAAATCAGCAGTCAAAGCTGTAAGATTCATCGGGCCAAGAGAACAAGCAAGATGAAGTCTGACTATGCAATAAGGAGGGCAGTTTGTAAGGGGGGAAAGGGAATAGAATCCTTTTTCTGTCCTTGCTGCAAGGGCTATTTCTGTTTTTAACCAATGGCCGGCCAGTGCAAAATGCATAAACAGTTCCATTGTCCTACTTCTTTCATGAGTACTCTACTACTAGACTATTATGCAAAAGGCTGGTGGCATGACTGGCATTTCTCTTCAAGTGTCAATACAGGGTACTAGTAGTTCACAGGGTTTAGTAGTATGTCAGAGGTATTCTGGTTCTATGTAGGTGCCATTCCTCTGATCAGTGATCACTCTCAATACTGAGATGATGAAGGGGCCCCTCTAACAGCCCTGAATCAAGCACCTAAGCTCTGGGGAAGCATGGATGTGCCCAGAATTTCTTATTAGTACACCATAAAAACTTCCTATGCAGCATTTAGGTGATCCGCATCACCATCTGGAGGCAGATAGTTGTCTCTGTTGGCTGCATCCTAAGTACCTAACCCTATCGATTTGGATTGCTAGGGCTCCTTGGGGAAAGGAGCCTAAATTTAAATGTTACAATAATTAAGTAAAGGCAGCTATGAGAACCATATGAATCTGACCCTTAAAAACAAATTTTCTTCACTCAGTATCCTTTTGCATTCATAAGGTGAGATTCGTACATTAGTGATTTACTATTGATCATTAGGAGCAATACATTTTCTCACTTTTAAATGTATGGTGAACATGCTTTTCTATAGTAGATTAATTTGCCTGAAGACAGTTATGTTCTTTTTTTTTTTTAGATTTTCCTTTTCACAAACTCAGACTGTTTCCCAGGATAATACAGAAAAAAAAGTATTCACAACAATCTGCTTTCAAATCTCTAAGGAGCTGACTACAGGTAGTCAAAGTAGAAAAATATACAGATTCAACTGGCAACATCTGTCATGTGGCTTTATATTCTCTAAATGGCTTTGTTGTCAGCTCAAATCAAACAAACAAGTATTTATTGACAGAAAATAAGATAATATTTAAGTTTCACTGAAAAATGGGTCTAGGATTTTGCAGTAGTAGGCGGTGGATAGGATCAAAATGCAAATAAGTATTATGCTGGTCTTTTCATACAAAAGACCTAGTACTTTGCACAAGGAGTAACCTTTGAGATCCTGGCTGTTTTCCAAAGTATTTTTTTTACCACTTTGTTTCTGCTTTTCTTCAAGTCTCAAAGAACTGACATAAATGCAATTTTAATCAGATAGTCTTCCATCGTTTTAATGCTTAGATAATGCAGTAGTCTGATACTACCGCGCAGTAGTGTTGCATGGCAAAAACTGTGATGCAACATTACTGCACAGTAGTATTAGGCTACTGCGCATCAGCATCACAAAAAAAGCATTCGTTGGTACTACTGCACAGTAGTAAATGACTGAGCAGCCAGTGTCTCATGTAGACACAGCCAAGATGTGTGAAAAAAATACCCAATGGGTACATATACATGAGATGCGCAGAGTGGTTGACTAATTAACTATGCAGTAAATGTCTCGGCGTCTACATGTGTGCCCCTATTAGGGTGCATGAAATTAATTAACTCCACACAGGGTAGTCTTGTAAAATACAAGAGCTACCATGCCAAAAAGGGGTTTTTTGCATGCAGCAGTGCATGTGTAGACACTGCCCTGACTGGCTGCAGCACAGGGTGCTTCAGCACAGGGCTAGCCACCAGGCAGACCTGCACTGAGGTACACTGCACCCCAGCCAGCTGCCCTGCAGCACATGGAGATGGGGGAGCAGCTGGCTAGCTCTGTGCTGAGACGCTTTGTGCCCTAGCCAGCCTCCCCTCCTCTCTACCCCCCGGCAGCACATAGAACCTGGTTGGAGCAGCCCTGGGCTGGCAGGCTGACTTCAAGGTCCCCTGCCAGCCTCGGCTCCTCCAACTTGACTCAATGTACTGCGCACAAATAAATTGTGGAGCAATATGCTCTTGAGTTTTCTGCTCCCAGGCACACATTCAAACAGTGCTCCTGGGAGCAAAACACTCCAGAGCAATAAGCTCTCAAGTTTTTTTATCTGCATTAATTGCATATGTAGACACACCCAATCACAGCTGAAGTATCAGTGATAAGCTAGTACTTGCATTAATCTTACTGTACCGATAAATAAATAAATTTGCAGCCCAAGCAGCATGAAAGAGAACACATTCTTCCTAGTTATTGAGTTCTGGTCAATGAAAAAGAGCGTGGGGTGCCTAGGAGCCACGTACACTCCATCCTTCTTATGGCCATTCTCTGCTCCTGGAATGGTAGCTGCCTCAATTTACATCAGAAATATATTTCCAATAACAGACCATAGAGTAGCAAAGAATTGATGTATGTCATACCCAGTTGAGCCACCTCTACCTCCAAGCTACTTTCTACTCTGGGGTGGCACACATAACAGATGAACTGGCTTTATTTTACCTAAGGAATGCCCTGCTTCCTCCCATCACAAGGCAATGAAATGCTTCAATAAATAAATGGAAGGCTTGATGAAGAGTGGCTTGAATTCAAAAGTGCATTGAACTTTATCCCAAATACAAGGTAAAAGATATTACCCTAAGAAATCCTTGCCTCTCATGCAATTTCTGGACCATCATGGCTACAGCATCAATCTTACACTACCAGTAAATAAGTTAATAAATTTGCAGCCAAGCAGCATAAAGGGGACAGGGAAGTTAGCCTGTAGTGCTTATCACCAGGTAAATATGGCAAGTAGTGGTTAGCTGCTTATCCATATTAATATTTACATATCCATAAGAAGACAATCAATAAAACTGGGGTCAAATTTACTGTAAAAAGTTTTTTTCATGAGAAAGCATCCCGGCTTGAAAGAAATAGGAAATATCTCTAACAATGCATATGCAGTATAACCTCTTCCTGTGGTAGACTGTTCTTTCAGAGAACTTTTGAGGTGAGGAGAAAATAACAGCATGAAGGGGATGGGTTGTTGTTCTTTTTAGCAGCACACCTAGTTACTACACTTGAATGGCACCACACATATCAGCATGGCTAAGTACAGACAATCAAAAAGCCAGAGACTGAATTGATTCAATTCTTGCAGGTTAGTCTAAGCTGCATAGATTAAACCAATAAGCAAGTGAACAGACATTCACTTTTGACTCCGGAAATGCAGCCACATGCCCACAGTGGCCCAGGCCACAAGCTGGGGGGCATTAGAGCATACCTCCCTGAGTGGTTGGAACAGACCACCCTGCGAGGGGGAAATTTGCAAGGGACCGTGCAAACCATCCCGACACAGCTGGTGTCCTGCAATGCTGGGGGACTGTGTGTTAACTTGAATCTGGAGGGGATCTGGGACAGAAGTTCAATACACTAATTTAACCTAAATCAGTTCAAGCTGATACTACATTCGGCCATTTTGAAAGTGGTTTATGTGCACTGAATTTATGTTGTGTTACAGATTTGAACTGGTTTCTGATCACTTATATGAGTTTGTGTGTAATTTCTGTCCCTAGCTCATCTGTCTAACATGTTGTTTCTAGAACCAAAACTAAGACTGATCCATAATGACTGGAGGCGATTTCTCTCCATATGCACAAGTGTCAATGAATGGTCTAGAACTAACGAAACCTCAATGAAGGACCTATCAAGAACATTTGCCTTCTATACCACTGTATATGGTATAGTGTCTTTGCCATTGCTACCAAATATATACTTGCTTCCTCCAGCTCACATGGAACTAAACTTAAATGAAATGTGTCAACATCTAGAAACAGTTATTTAGTTGTCCAACCATATATTTTGTCATCTAGGAATAAGTTTTGCAAACTTAATTTTTTCTTCAGTCCAATTACTTGTTAATGCTGTGCCAAGTACAGGCTAATGTTTTTATGTATCATTAAACATAAACAGTGGTGATCCTAAAACAGGTTTCAAATTGGCCTAAGGAGAATCGATTAAGCTTTCATAAATGGCCACTCTTTCAGCTTGTGGCTTTCTTTTACTCATAAACATTTAAAACATATAGTTATTACTTTGGCTACCCAGCAAATGTTATATAGTTGTACAGTATTTTAAAGACAAAATTTTGTGGCAAGACAAAATTTATAAAACAGATGCACTTGCCTGGCGTATATTTTATATATACTGTAGTATTATTGTGTATTTAACATTGTTTTTTTTCCCCACATGAAAATAAAAAACTCAGTTGTGATGAACCAACATACAGTGCAGCTACAGAAAAGCCTAATATCACTCTACCCTCACGCTCACCTTCTTCCTAGTTATTCAGACATATAAAGGAGCAACATTATAATGAGCATGATTGCCCTTCATCCAAAAGTTGCTTTATATGATTGAATGTCTTAAAGTGTGCATTAAAGCTCTTTATTTTACAAGAGAAGTGTAAAGAGGCTAAAGTGTGAATAAAAATCAGTCATTTACCTAGGGATGGTGTTGAATATAAAAAGCTAACTACATTCATTATTTTTATTTGTTATTTAACTTAGGCTTTATCTGCTTCTTTCACCTACCTGAGGAATAAAAAGCCCCAACGTTTGTCTAACTCTCCCAGACATAGAGTTGATCCAATAAAAGATATTACCAAAAAAAATGTTTTTGCTTGTTTTGTGCGTGCATGTGTGTTTTGCGTGTGCTTGCTTGTTTTGCTCACAACAGCCTACATAACAGAAACTGACCTCTGGTTATACCTTCACTGCATACTTAGGTTCTTAGAAAACTTTTGACCAAAGCCCAGTTATCATCATACACATATAATTCTTTAACCCAAGTTTATATTTTCTTTCAATCTGAGTCTGATCACTCCCCTGGAAGTGTAGATTAGAACCTGAGTTTCAGTTTACCACAAACTTTAACTTGTCCTCTTTGTAGAGAGGTTGCATTAGAAGTCCCAGTTACAGAGCTTTAATTGTAGTTATGCTATCTTATTTTGGGAACAAATGTTACAGTTCATCTCTATATGAGCCAAAATACCAGAGTTGTAATCAGTATAGGTATTCATGCTGGGTATAGAATCATAGAAAGTTATGATTGGAAGGGATCTCAGGAGGTCATCTAGTGCAACCCCTTGCTCAAAGAAGAAACAGCCTCAACTAGATCATCCCAGTCAAAGCTTTGTCTAGCCGGTTTTGAAAACCCCCAAGGATGGAGCTTCTATTACCTCTCTAGGTAACCTGTTCTGGACATCTTGCTTGAAAAAGGGCAAACTTCAAGACTGCTACAAGTGAACATGACTTCAGTTTAACCACTGAAGCTGGTAGTGTTGCATGAGCTGAAATTAGGTCTCAGTGGGCACGTTTACACATACTCCCCAACTGCGAAGTTGCTACTGTACAGTCATTTAGTACTTGCTTTAGCAGTAACCACCAGGTTTGGCAGTGCACAGGTCATTTCCAACCCTACTGCGCAGTAGCTTCTTACTACTGCACAGTAGCATCAGCATCATGGTTCATGCCTGCCAATGCTACGTTGCTGTAGCATCTTATGTAGACACACCCAACGGGCGCATCTACCTGAGATGCTTACTGCAGAGTTGTATAATTAGCTCTGCAGTAAAGCGTCACCATTTACATGAGCAGTGCTATCACGCCAGAGTTAACTAATTAACTCCATTGCAGAATACAAGTGTTTTCCTGCATCAGAGTATTTTACTTCACTGTAACACTCATATAGATGGTGACCAGGCTGGCTGGGGCACAAGGTTGCTACAGTGCTGGGGTTGTCTGCGAGCTAGCCCCACACTGTAGAAGCTTTGTGCCCCTGCCAGCCTTTCTGCAGTATGTTGAGCCCGGGGAGCAGCCCCGAGCTGGCAGGCTGACCCCTTGACCCGCCTGCCAGCTGAGGCTGTGCTGCTCTGGCTCAACATATTGCAGTCTCAGGCATACAGGCAGACACTGCACCTGGAAGCAATAAGTTCTGGTGTGCACTATGCCAGAGATGTATTCAGGCACCTTAATACCACATGTAGATAAATCCAGCTTCTCTCTAGCTATAGTGCATAAATGGTCTGGGTACCATAGTATCTGAGCATATCATAGTCTGTAATGCATTGATCCTCACAACTGCAGTGTGATATATGGACTTGCTATAATCTACATTTTAAAAATGAAGAACTGAGGCACAGAGAAAGGAAAGACAAATCCTAAAAGGTATTCAAATACCTCATCCTCTTGAAATCAAAGGGAAATAGGTTTGTAAGTACCTTTAAGGATCTGGCCTTTTAATATCACATAAGACATCTGTGGCAGAGCCAGAAGCTGAACTCAGGTCTATGGAGCCTCATATTAGAATCTGGCAGATTTCTAAAGAAATTTGGATGCTTAAAAAGGCAGACAGGCACCGAATAACATTTTCAAGAGTACCTATCACAGGGGTAGGCAAAATGTGGCCCGCAGGCCAGATGCGGCCTGCCAGGCCATTCTATCTGGCCTGCGGAGCCCCTAAAAAATTTAGATAATTAATATTTATCTGCCCCTGACTGCCTGTCATGCAGCCCTCAATGGCTTGTCAAAACTCAGTAAGTGGCCCTCTGCCCAAAATAATTACCTGCCCCTGACCTATCAGCATCTGTAGGTGCCCAAATATCTTTAAAAATCTTTCCCTCTGCAGTCATGCATGTCCTCCATTAAAGGAAGCCTAAAGGAAGCTTATCTTCTGAACTTCCAAACTGGAAAGAACTTCCATTGCTTTAGAACTTCAGCAGTAAAACAGGTGAAATGAACCACCATGCTCAGAGCAAAATTTACTAAGTCTTTAAGTCATATATAATACATTGGTGGTTTTTCCTGAGGGCAGACAAGGCCATTAATTCAACCTAAATTATTGACCTAAAGAGAGAGAGAGAGAGAGAAAGGCAGACAGAGCAAGTATGGTGGATGTAGACTAAAAATATTAGAGCTATAAAAATATCAGGGCTTCAACTTGTTCACCCGTCCCAAGATGGTCACTGTGTCTGCTTTCAGGAAAAGAGAGCTTATCACTACTAGTGACTGAATATTTCCCATTACAACTTTTTTCAATGGAAATTTGACTTTTTGAAAACTCCCCCACCCCCAAATTAATGGAAAGTATCTATTTTCTTTGAAAAGTTTTGATTTGTCATTAGACAACGGTAACAAAAATTACCTTCCTTTCAATTTAAAACTATTTTTTTGGTTTAGGTTCAATCCTTATGATTTTCTGACTAAAAGTATGAAATCCCCTCTAAAATTATAACATTTTTTTTTTTTTTAATTTTCGGGGCGGGGGAAACAGCTACTAAAGAATTCAGTGGAGAGGCTCTAATTCATCTCAAAGGATCACTTATGGAGAATATGGAAAGTATGTGACCTGTGAAAGAGGGATAAATATCAAATAAATTACTTTTTAAAAGATTCTCTTCATCCTCCACATTAAAATAAACACATAATTTTTATAAGCCTAGCTACAAAATTACAAGGTACATTAATTACTGAAGGTCCCGGCAACATATGGTTTAGTTTGAATATTTTATTCAGCCTTTGTTGTGGGATTTAACTTTATTTAAAGTCTTATTTCCATCTGAAACATCTGACTGTTTCCCCCCCCAAAAAATCCCAAATCAAAGAAAATACTGGATGAAGTCCAAGCAATCCATTACATTTTAGAAGTCTAAATGTAATGTCACAAGGAATGATTTGAAGTCACAGGAACAAACCAAAATAGCACGAGAAAGGTGTTTTTTTTTCTTTCTCACACTGTCTAGCATTCTTCATTTGTGTGAGAATTCATAACAGGAGAAGAGTAGAGCTCAGATATTTTTGTGGGTTAAAACACCACATGCTGTTCAATAATACCCAAGCATCTGTTAGAGTGCGTTTTTCTTTAGGAAAACAAAAGAAATACATTGGCTACTATTCTAATAGGAATGCATGTAGACATATCTACATTTTCTTTAGTGGTCCATCTTCTGAAGCTTGATTAGGGGGCTGAGAACCTCTCTTTTATTCAGCATTTCCTCCATTCTAACTCATTTGTTATGTATACCATGGTAGTAGAAATAATAACAAATGGAGGATTAGTATCTGATGTAAGAGATTTCACCTGAATTCCTGTTCCCTAAGAGAAAGGCTAATGAAGGAGTTAAGAAATATAATAAGTGATGGGATGTTATATCAAATACAAGCAAGATAATATAGGAATGTATGGTTTGAGAAGAGAGAGAAACAAAAGGCCAGACTAGCAATCACCTAAAATTGTGGAACGGCTAATGTTACCATGCTAATGTAGGAGAAAAGATGGAGATAGACTGAAAAGATAAAGGAGCCTGGTAAGCTAAAGTCTTTAAGAGTTTGGCTTCTGGAAGCCCACCAGGAAGAAATAAAGATAGTATGATAGTTTTATTTCGTGAATGACAAGATAAGTCTGCGTGGACATTTAGGTTGGTTCTCACCAAATTCTAGAACTCAGAAGAATATGATACATTTAAAAATCTAGGGGGGATAATAGAGGAGCAGGAAATACAGTTTCTTTAGTATTGTGATCTGATCTGCTGAAGCCAGTATGGGATAGATAGAATTGCCCTCACTAGTCAGGTTGCAAGTATTCTGATTACAAGTTTGTAACCGTAACTACTGTGTGGATGTTGTCATTAATAATTGTTATAACACTGATCTCTACTGCATAATAAGTATTTTGTTATGGTACATTAAAGTGTTTGTATAAGGTAACTCTGCAACTGGTGTTGCTCATTGGATTTAATAATGGCATTTTAGCTGAATCACTGTCTGGATCATTTTAATTCCAACTTAGAAACATAAGGCTGGAAGGGACCTCTTGGAACAACAAGTCCTGTCCCCTGGAATCAAAGACAGCTAGAGAATAAACATTTGTTTCAAGGGTCCACAAGAACCCTTCCTGCACACCATACTGCAAAGCATCCCATAGTAATGACTAGTATGAGAGCTACAGGTATGAAACCACCTGCAAATTGCCACAGGAAGACAGCATATAAGATGACCTAAACCTAAAGGATGTTCCTCAAAAACCTCAGATATCCCAAACTTATTAAACTAGTGACGTCCTCCAGTGCTTGATCTCTTTCAGCACTAGGAAGCTTTGTTTCCTCCTGAGACAGCTTTTATTAGTTTCAGCCTCTACCTTCAAATTCCACAGTCAGCAAAGAATCCCTACACCAGGGGTTTTCAACCTTTTTTCATAAGTGCACCCCTGGCAGTCAGACACAGAGCAGGGGTGGCACGCAGCTGTTTGTGGAGTGGAGGCGGGGTGGCAGTGGCCATGCACAGAGTGGCAACAGCACAGGGTGCTGGCCACTGCACGTGAGCTTCCCCGCTGCCCCACCTTGCGTCTGGCCAGCACCTGCACAGCCTACAGAGGGGCACTGCTGCCCTCGTCCCACCCTGGCCCTGCTCCTGGAAGTGGTGCTCTGTCCCCGCCCACCCGCACATATCCCCTAGGGCCTTCCCAAGTACCCCCGGGTGTATGACTACCCCTGGTTGACAACCCCTGCCCTACAGCACCAAATGCATCTCATGTACATGAGCAACTTACAGTGATGTTTCCTTTCAGACCCTTCATAGGGATACGAACCCTGATATGATATTCTCTATGTTCTACTCTAAGAAAAATGTATCCTATTTTAGTATTCCTTCCTATCATAAATTTATCACATTTAGTTATGAAGCAATACAGGGTTATTTCTCCAACTAGTTTGTTCAGAAGACCAGCTCTTCTTTAATTCTTCTAATGATTAGAAACCTTCTAAACGTCAATCTAAAATTTACACATGATCAGTTTGTGCCCATTTGATCATTTACCATAATCTTTACCTTTCTCCTCTGATATTCACCTCCCAAATATATTTCTAAAGAATAATCATTCCCCTCTGAACCTTTATTTTGCTAAACTAAACAAGCCACCCTCTTTAATCTCCTGTCATAAAATAGCATCTCCAGTGCCCCAATCAACCTAGTATCCCTTAATATTCATGTTTAAATTACACTTTTTGAACAATAGGTTCAAACAGAAGTGTTGACAGTATTCTAAGTGAAGTCTTGCCAATGCCCAGTACAAAGGTTGCAAATTCTTATGTGTTTATACTCAAAATGTACCATCGATCACATTTAGATCTACATTAATCATTTTTCATGGTCACATCACAGTACTGACTCACGGACATCCAATAATCAACCAATACAAGCATGCCCCCTCTTCCTCTATCACTTCCAATATATGAACCCCTAACTTATATCAAAAGTTCTGGACATTAGTTCCCAAGTGAATGATTTTTCACCCTTTCTATTATTCCAGTTTACAACATTATTTAATTCTTCCTGAATTATAATATGGTACTTTCAGTGTTGACAAGACATCCTGTTTTCAGCCATATATTTTATAAGCACGTTTCCAATAAAAATAAAGCATATCCCATGACCACTCCCTCAGGAACACTTTTACTAACTTCTCTCCAATCAGGTAACTCCCTTTCACTATACCCTGTTGTATTCTCCCACTAGCTATATTACAATTGTAGTATTAATCCTTAACATTTCTACTTGAGATAAAATATTTCTATGAGTCCCAGTATCAAATTCTTTGCTAAAATCCTTATATATTAAGTTCATTGCATTGCTCTTGCTGAAGAACTCACAGAAGGATCTTGAACACATATATATCTTTTCTTTTGAAGTCTATCTATATTCATCTTTAAAGAGATGGTATGCTATCAATTGCCTAGAAAAAGAACACTTTCAAATGTACAACAAATCAATTGTACATTTGGATTAGAAAATGGAGGTGTCTGTTGTCATCCTATATTCTTATGGGAGTGAATCTCAGAGTTTTAGGCAAGCTCCAGGAAAGCAATATACCAGCCAGTTTCACCAATTTTTCTGCACTTCCTTATTTAGCCAACTTTGCAGGCTCTTTTTATAAAATCCATCACCAATCCGGCCCTGATCCAGCAAAGCACTTAAGCGTAAGCTTAATTAAAAACACATAAGTAGTCTCATTAGACCTTACTCTCATTTACACAAGTGCCCTTTTATACTACCCTGGATTGTAATTTACACTTAATTTAAGGCTCATTTGTGCTGCTACAGCAGTGTAAGGGTCATCAGATAAAAGAGAATCTGGTCTTGCACACTTCAAATGAAATGTGCTTAAGTGTTTTGCTGAACAAACAATAGCCTTATTTTTAAGGGCCTAATGCTCTACAAATGAAGTCTGTGGGAGCTTTACTGTTTACTGGGATGGCCACGGGCTCAGGCCATGGATTTGAGATTTTTGCTAACATTTCAAGTTTATGTTAAGGTAACATAAGCATGAACAACTGCTCTTATATGAATTAATCCATTTTTGTTGCCTTCTTACCAAAGCATCCTGAATCCTAATATTCCACATGAGGTTAATCTGCAAGTCCATCCCCCACCCCCCACCCAAACACACACACAGAGCATCTATTTGGCCTAAGTTTTCTTTCATGTCTCAATCATTAGGCCAAAAGGGATTAAATATATAGGTAATTTATAGTGAATTGAGCCTGTGATTCATTCATACAGGCTGCATTTTTAGCTCAGCAAACACTAAGTCAATGATCATTATGAATTTGTCATTTATTTATTATTTGCAAATCCCACTCTGAGCCTATAAGGATTATAGAAACTGACATAGACAAGGGAATCATAATCCTTTCCAGTGTTTCCTTTGAAATGCAGACTTGAGTTCCCTAATGGTAAATCTTGCCAGTGGATTAGTCACAGGGAGTCACTGTGAGTATATTATATCTCCGTTAAAGATAAAAGTCTCTTCTAAATGTATTTAAAACCATTTATTCCAATTGTAAAACAGCTGCTTTTCTATTAATGTTTCTTTGCTTACTGGTTATGGAGTAAACTTATCAATTTCCTTCAACAAATATCCAAGGTTATAAAGGCTTCTCTCCCATTCATTATGTGACATCAGGGAGATGAACTTTTCTATGCTATCTCAAATAATGTTAAGCCAGGTCACTTTTTAAAAGAAGGAGAAATTATATCAAACATACCTGATTCATTTCTTTAGCACAAATGAAAAATGAAAAAAAAGCTTTCATGAAGTATAATATCAACAAATTTACCTAATCCCAAAATTTAGGTTGAGCAATAACGGACTGAAGACTAAATCTTTAGTTTTCTACACTAAGGCAGAATGTGTTTTGTCAAGATTTATTTTTTTAGGGTAGAATATATGGGAGTCTTCATATTTTTAAAATCAAACCATATACAGACCCATTCATCATTCCAACCAGAGTTTCAGTTAACTGTACTATCAGAAATGATCATTTTGGGGATATAACACAATCATCCTGGCATTTAAAATGAGTAATATATTTACCTAGTAATTATTTAGAGCTGTTGGCGCAGCTACTGATTTATCTATTTATCTATAGTAGTGGTGTTTAATCTTTAGCCGTAGGCCAGATCCACCTATGGAGCCATGTCATCTGGCTGGCAAGGGTCCCCACAGGTCTGGAAATTTGGCAGTGGGGGAGCGATGACAGTATTAATTGAAAATTAACATGGCCAGTGCTCTCCTGCTGCCAAATTTTCAACCCACGATGGAGATGAAATGGACTGGTGTGCCAGATTGATCCATGGCCCATTTGAGTGCATGAGATCAGGCTGGCATGTGTGGGGGGAGGGTAGGTCTTTCCACAGCTGAATCTAGTACATGGGGCTAGTCCTGTGTGCTGGATACTGCTGAATCACACCCATGGAATAACCCTATACACCAACTACATGCTAAATCTAAACAGTAGACTGACCCATGTGCCAAATACAGCCCTCACTTCTGCCCTGTTCCACTGCAGGAGTTAATTGGACTGAACACCACTGATCTATATCATAGGATATGGTTCGTCTAGTTAATAATAAACATATATTTCTCAGGAATCCTTATTACAAACCAGGAGATAAGGTCCCTCATTCAGTAGCCACAAGTTATTAACCTAAAATCCTCCAAAAGCAGGGGTATCAAGTGCATTCACTACAAAGACTCTGTCCAGTAAGACAAAGGAAACCAGAAAAGCTCAAGTGTTATCAGTATGTACATTCGACATTATACTTGCTCCTAGCTTGTTTATTGTTTCATTTATTTGTTTGTTGCTTTATTTCTACAAATGCAATTATTTTCTAATCTTCTCAGTTTGTAAATATCAGCAATGAGCATCTTGCTAATGAGGTGTTCGATTTTTTTTGTGAATCTGTTTCTCTCTCTCTCTCTCTTGCGGTCTCTGCGTTTCATTATTTTCAAATGAAATGTCATTAACATCACTCCTAATACAAATATTATTCTCAGATATAGTCTTTTTGGGTCCTATTCTCAAACCTGCATGCAATTTATCTTCAAGTGAAAACATTATCATGGCAGTTTGTGACTCAGAACACTAGTTGCTCTTGAATCTCTTCCAACCCAAGTACAGTTGGCTCAGAATTGATCTTCCATTGTAATGCAGTGTTGGCATACTTGCACTGTGAATAGCAGGCCTGCTGCCAGTCTTTCCCCCTGCCATGCAATAGTAACAACATAATTTTATATAGGCTTACAAGCTCATTTATTTGAAAACTAAATACAACAGAGAATAAACTTGCAAACCTTTCCATGACTATAAATGATAATGCTCCTCCGCTAATGTTACTTCTAAGGAAAGAAAGATCTTACAAGCTTTCATGAAGTTAAACTCTTGACTCAAAAACCACGATTGAATTCTGAGAGGGGAAATTCAGTTGCCTTTTATAGGCCATGTAGGCTACATACTCGGTTGCACCCTATAAGGTCTCCTATGAAAGAAGCTCTCCTATGAAATATGAATTTTCATTTTCACCTGGGAGAAATTTTACAATCTTTGCATTCTCCAGTGCCTGAGGGAGGGTGTGTATGCCTGAAAGCTTGCAAATAAAGATTGTTTTTGCAACTATCCAGTTGGTTTAATAAACGATATCACCTCCCCAAGAGTCCTGATTACTTTTGCCTTCAGACCAACACAGTTACAACCTGTATCTCTGACCCTGAACTGCATCTTTGAAGCACCCCAAACCCTCCCTGTTCTCTCTGTCTTACACCCTTATTTCAGCCACTGCATCTCTCATTGACAAATTTTCCCTTTATGGCAGTCAGTAGCAACAAGCCAGTGTCCAAGGGGAGGCAAAAAGTATAAGTGGTCAAGTCACCTGCGGCTGCTCAAACCCTCTCTATTCGCTCTGTCTCTCACCCAGTTCAAACCTGTAATGCAACAGAAGTTCAGTGCACATAATCCACTTTCAAAATGGCCAAAACCAGTTTAAAATGAACCTGGATGGATGTAGTATCAGATATAACTGATTTAGGTTAAATCGGTTTATTGAACTTCTGTCCCTGATCCCCTCCAGATTCAAGTTAATTCATAGTCCCCCAGTATCCCAGGATACTTTGCACCTCCCCCATAAATTCAACCTTGCAGGGTAGTTGGGCTAGCTTTAGACTGAGCTGTCTGCTTAAGCCAAGCAGGGAGGTGTGCTTTAGTATCCACAGCTTCTGGCCTGAGCCAGGTCAGGCATCTGGCTACGTTTCTAGGATCAAAAGTGAATGTCTGTTCACATGGTTATCTGTTCAATCTATGCAGTTTAGACTAATCTGCAAAGATTGAATCGAGTCAGCCTTAGGCTTCTTGACTATCTGAACTTAGCCCTGTTAGGTACATGAGTCCTGAATTGGATCAGGCATTAGGGGCATGTCCACACATGCAGGCACATGCACTTGCAACAGCTCAAATAGCAGTGGCACAAATTTGTGCTAGAGATTTGTGCCTCAGCACATGTACCTGAACATGCATTTTGGTGTGGTGCAAGTTGTGCCACTTGGGGCAAACTGACACTACCCAACTCCTCCAGGACCTGGAGCTGGGGGAGCTGAAGGCTGAGGCCAGCACCTGTGCTGGCCCCAGCAGTATAAAAGCTACCCTGGTGAGTAGCTTAGGTCTACTTGCTCTCAGGAGCTTCTGAAGCCCAGCCAGTTGACATACGGGGACACTAGCCCCATGTGCCAGCTGAAATGCTACAGCAGCCCTGACCTAGAATGGCCCCTGCACCCTCTATCCACTGCAGCAGTCTGGCAGCAGGGGCTGCTGCCTGGATGTGACCTTCTACCACCTGTGACAGCATCTACCCCCCTGGACTTGCAGCCCCATGCTTGCATGCCTGTCAGATCTGGACAAAGACCTCACAGCCACCTGGGCTGTGGTATGGGTACTGTAGAAGAGCCTTCTGAACCTCTGGGCCAGCTGCCAGTGGGCTGTGGCTGCACAGCTGGCCTTCTTGGGGAATTGCTGCCATGTGTGCTCCAGCTCTACCATCTGGGAAGCTATCGCCTGGATGTGCTCAGTGTAGTGGCCCGCTTTGAACTGTCAAAGCATGTTCTCCTGGCCCCAAATGGCCAGGAGGTCAGCCACCTCATTTCCATTTGGTTCCCCGGTGCCAGCCCTGGGCAGGCTCCTCTGCTTGGGTCCTGCCACTTGCCTCACTAGCAGGAATCCTGGTGTTCCCTGTTCAAAAGTTGCAAATTCACTGATAAAAAAATCCTAAATTCACTCTTTAAAATATCCAAAAATCCATGTTCTTCCATGATAAAAATGAAATGCTACTATTAATATATAGATGAGAGAGAGAGAGAAAAAAAGATCAGTTGGGAAATGTTTTATTGATATATTTACACTTTTAAAGCAATTTGGAAGCCTACCAGTGCC
The DNA here is from genome assembly GCF_000455745.1 of Alligator sinensis. Lineage (NCBI taxonomy): Eukaryota > Metazoa > Chordata > Crocodylia > Alligatoridae > Alligator > Alligator sinensis. Next base: position 226,454 of record NW_005842511.1, on the reverse strand, counting down.
TCTATCATCATAATAAAGTGAATTCTAAATATCTATATGCTTTGGTGTTTGCTTTTGGTTTTTTTATCATAGAAAAATCAGATCCCCATCTCTGCCCCAGCCCCCCAACTTCGCTAACCAAGATGTGGGGACAACTACCCCTACAGCCAAAGCTCCTGCCAGCAGGTCCCATCCTGTCTGGCAACTGGGCATGCAGGGTGTGAGATGTGAGTGGATGTGGGGGATTGAAAGGAGGTGGGGGTTGGGTTCTTGTGGGGTGGAGGGTGCATGGGGGGTTCATGGGTGGATGTGGGTATAGAGGAGTGTGGAGAGGTGTGAGGTTTGTGGGGGGAGATAGAAGAGGAGCCACCACATGCCCACCTCCCCCCCACACGCACACCCTGCAGTGCACAATTCCTGGTGCTGGCAGCAGGAGCCAGCCATGTGGCCAGGGTGGTCATGGCCCACAGCAGGCACAGCCCCACAGCAGTGTAGCACCACCTTATTCAGAGTCTGTACATGCCAAACAGACCCAACCCGGCCTGCCCCTGTCCCACTAGTGTGCCTTTGGACAGGAGCCATGATGGATGGTGGCAGGAACCATCTCAGTCCTGTCCAAAGGCATGCTAGTGGGGCAGGGTTGGACTGGGTCAGGTCCATTCAGCATACAGACTGCAGGTAAGCCGGTGCTGTGCCACCATGGGGCTGTGCCTGCTGCTGACCATGACTGCCCTGATGGCCTCGCTGACTGCTGCTGCCAGTGCCAGGAACTATGCACCACAGTGAGTGAGGGGTGGGTGTGTGGCAGCGCCCCTCAAACTCCACTCAGAAACCCCACACCCATAACCCCCCCAAACTCCATACACCCACACACCCCACATCCCCCCACACCCACCCTCATACCCCACATACCCACAAACCCCTCCAGAAACCACACACTACACACCACCCCCACGTCCCTGCTTACCTGGAACAGCACCTGGGTCTGGGTCCTGCTGCAGCCTTGCCCCACTCCTTTTAGCCCCAGCATGCTGAGGCAGCACGCTGGGGCAGCAGGGACACCATAAAGACATGGAGGACTTGGAGACTTGGAGATCTGGAGCACTTAGCCTCTAGTTGCCTCATTTCATGCTATAGGAGCATGCCTTGCACCACTATTTTCTGCATGTCTTTTTTTTTTTTTTTTTTTTGATAACGGGATTTCCCAGTATCAAATTTAGAGCCTGTGCTACAAATATGCAACACTTGGAACATTTTTTCAGTCCTAGCATGCCTCTAGTGGCATCTCAAACTAGTTTGAGATACCACAACAGGCATGTGTGTGCTCATCTGGACCAACCTAGGCATATAACTTTAGGAAGGGAAAACAATGGGATGTTTCCTTTGATTAATATTAAAATTGGGCTTGTGAAGCAGAGCCTAAATATGAATTTTTTAAGAACTCAGGTTTGAAAAATATTGGCCTAACTTGCTTGTCAGTTGTTTCTTTTATAATCTTTATGCTTCATCACAAAAATATTGATGGGGGAGTGAGGAAGAAAAATGAAAGACAGCTCCTTTTTTTTTGTGGGCAGCACAGAAATAATATATTGTGTCCTCTTCTTGACTTCATCAGCAAACTATCAAATACTATTCTCAGAGATGTGCTAACATCATCCAAAGATGCTGCTGCAGTAAGATATTAAAGTGCTGTATAAATGGAAGTTGTTACATAAAAATAGGCTTGACTGGATACTGTTACACTTAAAAGACAGGAAAACAAATCAATGTTGCCAAATGGAAGAGGATAAAAATCAATAAAGGGGAAAATGCATTTTTAAGGCACTAAAAATCTGAAGAGTAAAAGCAAAGTTTAGGAACTCTAAATAATTACCTAGCTGCATCTTTTAAATCAAACTCCATGGCAGTTATAGTATGTTTGGCATAAGATAATACCTATCATCTAAAATAAAGCAATGTTTAGTATTGCGGGGGTTTGGTAATGTATTTCTAAAGATCTGGAATTTTAGCTGAGTTTTATAAACCATCAGCTATGATTTATTGAAGTAATAGTTTTCTCCCAATCTTCCCTCCTATCGGGATGTTAGATAGTTAAAGCCTTCATCTTTACTTAGGGTTGACAGAAAAGCCCTAATAGTGACCAATGTCCTGGAAATCTTTATTTCTTTAAGGATTCTGCCTCCTTGTTGAAAAGTGCTACCAAACAAAAGTTTAAATTGCCTGTGAAATTATACCACAAATCATTCTCACAGTTCCCTGTGTTAAGTTCCAAAAGGTACATGCAGCAATGCCATAGGGACCAGAGACAGAGAAAGAGTTATACAGAAGCCTTTCAGAGGAGATACTTTAGTAAAGGTAAAGTTTAAATATAATCATATGACTTCCTATTCCAAATAGGCCGAATATGAACTGGTACCTCTTATAAAAATTCATCATCTCTCTTCAGTTCTCAGGTTCCTAAACATATTGCAGTTTCTCTCTGTTTTAAGCCTCTCTGTAGTTGGTTAAGATCTTTTTCTAAGAACACAAACCTTGCCTCTGCCTTAAAATTAAACATGCACTTCAGAGTATGTCACCTAGTTTGGGGTGAAAAATTCATTCAAAGTTTACATTTACCTGAAAAGTGATATGGTCCCTATTAGCTACGTAAACCAGATGTAGATTTGGTCCCAGATATATGTTAATATTGGGCAACTCTATTATCTCCCAGTATCTAGCAGCTCCATAACAAAAAGGAAGTTCCCTAGAAGTCAGTGAATCCACACGCTAAAATAAAAGAGAGAAATGCATGGCCACATAGAAGCCAATAGGAATTTTTCCACTGATTTCATAAGTTGTTTATAGACGTTACATTTTTCTAGGTTTAAACCAGACTACAGCCATCACTATATACATGTGGGCACATACAGTCCAAATTAAAATTGCCTCTAGTCCAAATTAACTAATCCTCATTGAATGAGGATTAAATTTAATGTAGACCAGGGCAATCCAAATTAGGCAATTTAAACTATATTAATTAACATGTATATATGACATTGCTTTTAAGCAAAACAGTCCTTAGGAACTCAGGTAAAAATTGCAAATATACATTCCCTCAAAGGAAACACAATTGGATTTTTGCAACACAGCAGAGGTTATCAGGCACAAAGTAACACCTTTACGAAGTCAAGTGTGCCAATAACACCTCACAGTGACTAAGTATCAGAACTCTGACTAAGCCCCCAGCCCTGCCCAAGCACATGGGCTACTGGTCTGTAAAGAAGGAGGCAAACCCCCTTGAATGTCTATTAACCCTTAATTTGAAGTGAACATTGATTCAAACTGTGTGATGTGAATCTGTTAACACAGTTTAGAAAATGGTGAGCATGTCTACAAAAGACCGTAAAGGCCAGGTTTATACCCTAATAGCTCAGTCTGGTATGATCTAAATGGAGTGAGTTAATTTGCCTTACAATTAACTTATAATAGTGCCAGTGAGTATAAGCCGATGAATCAGACACCAATAATGCTTTATGCACTAAAGAAACAAAGTGGAAGTCACCATAAACACAAAAGATATACATTTAGTTATACATAGAGAGTTCCTTACACACATTTACATCTTCCTCATTGCTGCTTTCCAACTTAGCTGCATTCCCCTTTTCCCAGACACCAGCATAGAAGTTGTGTCTTCTCCCAATCATTCCCATCTTCAAGACTATAAGGTAACTTCTGAGGATTTACCAATATGCCATTTAAATCTGCCTTTATGTCAGCATTTACTCTGCCTTAACCATTGGCTACTAATTGCCTGCCAGAATTCTCACTCAAATCCCTTTAAGAATTAAGTTATAACTTATCAGTGAGATAGGTATGTTCATTGTCCTGCTACCCTCCTTCAGAGATATGCATCTTAAGCATTTATTTCAGTGATGGTATCAGTTCTGTGTCTTTACTGCTTTTTTCCTTAATAATCCAATCACAAAGGCATGGATTCTTGCAAACAGTCTAATGGAACTCTTGAGCACTTTTGCACAAGTGTCTATGGCAAAACAAGAAAAAAAAGTGTGACAGTAATTGGCTAATTTCTAAATTTGATTTTGAGTATAAAGTTCTTAATGAAGCAAGAGAAAACCATGTATATTTATATAAATTTGATAGTTGACCCTATAGGGATCGGTGTAGGTGATGTTATACACCAGCAGCACCTTACATAACAAAATTCCAAGATCATCCCTAGACTTTCCCATCTCTTTGTCCATGGCATCTTCATCTTGAGTGATTTTATTCAAGAATCTTAGTGTACTTGGCTTTAGCATATTATAGAGTAGAATAGACAGGATTTGAAAATGTCTGTACATTTCAGTTTTTTGCAGAGAATCCTGTTACTGGGTTTTTCCTTGGGATCAGGAAGAGAATCAGCTATCCATAGAAAACACAGTTGTAATTCAGAAACAGTATAGTTTATTAAAAGGCTGAAAAACAGAGATTTAGAACTAGATTTAGAATTGAGGCTCATGAGGCATGTCCATTTAAGTCACAATTATAAGGAACATGTCATTCTCCCTTCATGACACTAGAACATTTCTGTCACCTATAACAATTGCTGTAGGAAAGAGGAATCTGAAGATGGTTTTAACCATAGCTGTAGCTCCTTTTACTGGGTTTTAGGAGCTAGGAAAAAAAGAGTGTTTCCTCTTTATCATCATAACATCATAATAAGATGATTATTTGAGCATGAATACAAGTGCTGAATGTATATGCATGAACCAGCTTGGGAGTCCTTACTGAAGGGTGAACTACCTTTGTAGTAATCTTCTCCTGCATATCTTAATTATATAGCAAGTATAGAAGTCTAGATTTTTAAACTTTGGATCAGTAAGTGGTGTCAGTATTAGGAACATGATCAGATGCTGACTAACCATTTGTTGCCAGGTCAGGCTGAAGTAGTCTGGCAACACATTAAAAACCCGAGACACTACTTCAAGGCGGGGGGTGAGGGGGGGTGGGAAGGATTATTTTTCTTTTAAAGGGTTTTAAATTATGTTACCATGGTTTGTATACCTCATATAAAGGCTTTTAAAGTAGTAATAGGAGTCCCGCCCCTCCAACCACATAGCCTACTACTGTTTTTGCTGCACAAGCAGGTATAAAATGACCTAAAAGCCTTTTAAAAGGCTTTTCAAATGATGTGGTTAAAATACAGAAACATAATTTCAAAGCCTAATGAACAAGTTTCCTCTGCCTCACTTACCCACCCACCCATTAAATAATCCACCTTCCCATTATCACTTGGCTAGACGAAATGGAAAGCTAAAAGAGGCCTAGCCTAGCTTGAATGATCAGAAAAGCAAAACAGAAGTTAGAAGAACGGATTCTCAAAGACTTCCCTCAAGTGAAACACAGCTTAAAGAAAGATCTTCTGAAGAGCTTATGTGCTTTTTTTTTGCAATTGTCTGGACCCCTTCACCATCACATAACATATCCAGATGATAGGAATGGCTGTCTTCATGTTGAATCCTTCATAGTAGGGGGTGATAGGGCTGCAGTGAGGTTGATCAAGTCAAGCATGATAGGTGCATGAAAGGCTCTTCAGGCCTGTATACAATAAGTAATCAGTTATAGAAGTGGAATATGAAGAAATGCATTTTAACTACTTTCCAATTCATCATTGTAAAAGAAGGAGAAGGGATTGTCAGCGTATTACAATCCAGTTCTCGCCATCTCACAAGCAAGTGTATGCACTACAGTTTGAACAGAGTACAGTGTCTGTGGGCTAGCACTTTTTAAAATTTGTATGTCCTGTTCTGCAGCCGGAGTAAAGTTTTTTCATCTAGCTAGATGATATGAAAATATCGTAGGTGCCTGCAGCAGGATGGGTCTGGAGGACAGCCCCTGGTAGCCTCCTTAACCCTGTCTTACTAGCCCGCTATAGCCTCTCAGGGCCATACCCTGCTGTCCTGCCTGCCATTCTTTGTTGGTATAAATAAAGATGGGAGGCTGGCCTCAGAGGCTGATGAGCTCTGGGTGCTCCTTCTAGCTCTACTCCTCCTCAGGCCCAAATTGGCCTGCTTGGTCCGAAGCACTGAGCCTGCCACACAGACTCATGGCCTGGGGCTTCAACCCTTGCCAATCTCAGTCATTCTCTGGGGCTCTGACCCCTGTAGACACCAGCCCACCCAATGGGGCTCTGACCCCTTTGGACACCAGCTCTCTCTGTAGGGCTCAGACCCCTCTGGCCTTGTCATAAGGGCTGAAATCTTGGCCTCCGTCTTCCTATAAAGACATGCATATGCCTCACAGGTGTTAGTCTCTTGATATTTGCCTTCCCCGTATAGGCCACAGTCCTCTTGACTTCAGCCCACCATTATTTTGGTTGCAGGCCTCCAGCCCTGGCTCACTTGCAGCCTCAGCCCCTCACCTTTGCTTCACTTTCCAGGCCACTGGCCCTGTCTCTTGCATTGTCCCCAGCCCCGGGGATCCCTTACCCAGACAAGGCTGCCTTCTTTCTGCTACATCCCCTAGACCTTACATGGGTCTATACTAGATGCCCCTCTACCCCTGCGATCTCCTTACCACCCCTATCAGCCCCAACCAGTCCTCCAGGTCTCTGCTGGCTACAATTCACTCCAATCTTTGCCTGAGTCTTCCAGAGTCCCAGCAAACTGTTGCTCCTACAGCTTCCCCAGGTACACTTATTGCCTGGGGTGTCCTCTGTTGCAACTCAGGCCAACAGGAGTTCTGCTCTTAATAGGAGTCAGAGCCAGACTGACCTTCCTGATTGAGGGGCGAGGCTTTTAGTAAGCTGTGCTCCAACCCTTTTGAGTCACATGCCCTTCTTCTTAGCCAGGGTTTTCTAATTAGCCTAGTACTTACCCTGCCCTCAGGTATTGTGGTTTAAACTACTGAGTTGCAGCCACTGCTCTCTGCTCTGCAAGACTTTACTCCTATGTGGTTTTCCCTGGCTGCTTGTTATTCTGCAGCTGGCCCCTGCCTGGCTGCTTCTTTAATTGCCTCTCATGTACCAGGGGTCCCTGCTACAGTACCCACCATTTCTACTGCCATCCAGTTCCCCCAGTAATACGAATGTAGGACAGGATACCAGCAGCCACCAATGTTTTATCACCACATGTTCCAGGCTTGATTGATATAGAATTGAATGACATTAGGTAAACTATTCATGGCCAATTTACACTAGTACTCACACTGTTGGTGTGATTAGTGGGATTTAAAAACATAAGAAATGCCATACTGGATTAGCCTACAGGTCAGTCTAGCTCAGCATCCTGTATCTCACAGTGGCAAGCAACTTCACTGCTAGTAGTATCAGTGAAAATTCTGGAGGGAAAAATAGCTGCTCCAAATACCTCCCTTGATGTTTCTGGGTGACTATTAGTGTCCTAAAATTTCCTGGATAAAAAACTTCTCACTTACATTAAAAGTGCAGACTCGGTTTTCTGAGACATTGACAAATGTTTATGGGGAGTAAGACAGTTGTAGCCCTGTTCAACAATCTCTGTAGCAACCTACCAGTTTTACAATAATATTCTATTGCTGGTGGGAACAGAATGCTGTTAGGCTTTGGATGTCATCACATTGTTTTAGAAATGGTAAAATCCACACACTCAGAGATGTATGTGTACATATGTATGTACTACATACTGCCTTACTCTACATGTTACATTTATGCCACAATTAATGCAAAATGGCAAACCCACCATAAAAATGTTCTACACACAATGTAGAACATTTTATGGTTGGCTTGTATGGCACCTTACATTGTATTTGTGGCATGTCCGGGACTGTCCTGGGACTGGGACCAACAATCAACTAATTGCCACCCCAGCCCCAAGACAGCCTGGGATTTGAAACCTGCCCAGTGCTGGTCCTCAGTCTAAAACTAAATATATGTTAATGTTAATGCCCCAGGACAGTGCAAGGTCTCAAAACTTTTTCCACACTTATATTTACATCATATATTTAAACCTAGATGCTAAACCTGGTCCACATATCCACACGGTCCACAGCAAAGAACACCAAAGAAAACAATGGGTCTCCACATGGATACAGAAGTTCATCACATAGATCAATTAGGGCCTTAGGGATTCTTCATGTAGAGAAATTGGCTCATAATATATTGCTGAACGAACTATTTCGTGTAAATTATTGTGGAGCCACTAGTCATGTGAATACCAACCTGCACTAAGGTCAGTTTATTTTGGAATAATTTGTGTGCTTTAAAAATTGATTAATTATTCTAAATAAAATCACTTCAATCCAAAAATAGATAGGGAGTCCAGAGGGGGAGTTATTCTGGAATAGCAATTCTTATTAGCTCCTCATGTAGACAAGCCCTAAGACTGCAAACTGTTCATGGAAGGGACATGTCTTGCTTCAGTCCTTAATACACCAGTAGTCTGTTGTACCACTCCACAAGTTATGAGAATTACTTTTAGTACTATAAGCTTGACTCTTCTACTGGTCTTATAACAGTCAAAGACCAGTATAGAGAGGTAATTTTGCCTTATTGCTTCCATCCACTAGGGAGCCAAGGCATCAGAGCAATGGGAGTCAGACATGTCTTTGCTGATGCTTATAGGACTTTCAGGTTGTTGCTGCCTTTCTGTGTAAAGGAGCAATGTCAGGGAAATCTGTTAAGTACTGATGACTCAGTATAAAACTTGCCCCCCCTACCACAAGTCTCCTTATCTACAGCTCCACCCCTATCCTTGCTAAATACTCTTGGAGCTGTCAGAACATGCTTGTGTGTGTGCACATGAAATTTGATGCTCACAGGAACTGTGACTAGCTAGAAGAACCCAAGTCATGATAGAAACAAGGTAACATTTCAGAAAGATACCATTTGAAAGGCTTCCTTTAAAAAAAATGTAAATGTTTCATTAGCGATATGAGTTGAAATTTCAATTGTACTTTGAAGAACTGTTGTTGCACACTTTGAGATTCAATTCAGCCATTACATTATAAAATGGAGATTTTCATGCTTCTTACATAAGAAATCATAGCTCTTTTTTATTTGTGGAGCTCCGGATGATCCTTTCCTAATGCTAACATGTTGAAACTGAACTCCTCATTTTTTTTTCCCCATTCATCAAACTGACATTGCAAAGAAGACACTGGGACTTGTAATAAAATAACTTTTTCTTCCAGACTAAAGGGTATTGGGAAGTTTCAGTTTTATTAAAAATACAGAAGAGGGCAGCTGTTGTCTTTGATTATATTTACTAAAGCATGATTCAGTCTTAGCATACCAAGATAGCAAACAGGAATAAATTAATGCTCACCATGTGGGAACATGCAAATAATAAGGATGATCAGAGCTCTTCATTTCAATTACAATTTCAGCATGTTGTTGCCACAGATGCCTGCTGGTCTGTAGGAAAAAAACCCAATTTGTAAATATCTTAAAAAACTTATTTTTGGAAGGAGGAAAACCCTAGATGAATAAAGAGATTTTCTGCAAAACACATCTGTTGAAATGAAAAAGTAGGTCAGGTATTCAATATCCAAACTTACATTATTTGTTAAATAGCACTTGGGGCGTTCCTTAACAATGAAACTCTGACATGGTTAAATACTGGATATGTTGGAAATGTGAGGAACTGGTTTGTCAAACCTGATAGCATCTAACAAATTGCTGTCATACTTCCTAGGTCACAATGAAACTAAACTGAAACTGCATCTTAGTGCTAGAGCTAATTGGCCAATCCTGGGAACATCTACACATGCAATTAATGTGAAGCAATAAACTCCAGAGTTTATTGCTCTGGAGTTTATTGCTCCTGAGCATGCTATTTAATATGTGCCCAGGAGCAATAAGCTCTGGAGCAATAAAATCCAGAGTTTATTGCCATTTGAACACGCACCTGGGAAAGCAGCACATTGAGCTAGGTTGGAGCAACCCTGGCTGGCAGGAACCCAGGGGTCAGCCTGCAAGCCCCGGGCTGGTCCCCATAGCATCCTGCTACAGAGGGGCTGGCTGGGTCATGAGGGTGCTTCAGCATGGGGCTAGTTGGCAGGTAGCCCCTGCACTGAAGCACCCTCATGCCCTAACCAGCTGGGGCAGCATCTAGCTGTGCACTGCTGCTGAGTTTTTTACTATGCAGCAGGATAATACTGATAAATATATAAGTACTATCCTGCTATGGAGTAGTTTACTCCTGCTATGGAGTAAATTAGTTTACTCCAGCCTAGAAGGGGTGTACATGTAGATTCCAAGACATTTACTGTACAGCTAATTACTCTCATGTAGATATGCCTCCCTGAGTAGCAGAAATGAGAGGCTTAATACATTTGATTCTGAAGAGTAGGAAATACTCTCTCTGACTTGTTGGGGCCTTCATGATGGAAATGCAATTGCTTTCCAACATTTGAATGGTAAATGTGAATTATTACAAAGCCATAACTAAGGATATTATCAGCTGGGGCAGATTCTGATCTAGTCCCTCAAGATGAAATAACCTTTTGTACCATAGCTACCTAATTACAGAACAGGTAAGTCATGAGTCAGTGTCATTTCCAAATTTTACTCGGGGGAGAGAGAGTTCCTGTTGAGGGACCAAATCCTGCACAGCATGAAAGATTAAACTAGAGGGCTCTTTCTGCGCTATAGTAATTAGAGAGAAAGGCATTGTGGATATAAAATTGGTAATCCACCTCCTAACCAAAGAAAACTAGAGTTTATATCCATGTTCTGTGAGGCTACAAACAAAAGGAACTCTGCTTGCTTTCCTTATGTTTTTCCTCAAATACCTAAAGGCTGATACAGTAAGTGCCACTTTAAAACATATGATTATTGCATTATAATATTTCAATTTTGTCTCACAATCAGAAAACCATTGTAAATCAAATATTAGGACATGGAAAGTGTGGGTGTTTATTGTATCCAGAATTAGCAGAACCAGGAGAAATAATACATTTCTGATAAATAATAATGAATGTTTATATATTTTAAAAGACTAAATATTTATATTGGAAAATATAAACAACAATAATAATAATAATGAATCCACGTTGCTGAATTGTTTTATGCTTTATTATTGGGGATTCAGGGTTTTCTGTCTGCGGTGGAAAAACACAGCAAAAAGTTGATTTTCTCCTTTAAAGGAGAAAAACCCAGGAAACTGTGGGTTTCCTCTGGCAGACTTGAAGAGTTCAAACCTGCAAGGGGCTGCTTGGGTTGTGGGGAGCAGGACGCAGGGGGTGCCATATGCACATGCATGAACAGCCAGGCAGTGTGGTAGAGAGCATCGCCCTCCAGTTAAGTCTATAGTGGCAGGGAGGCATAGGCAATGGGGGGCGGGGGGGGGCAGTGGTGATACAGGGGGTGGGGTGGAAGGGGCATTAGTGACATGTCAGGGGGGCAGGAGGGGAACCAGCCCCCTCAGATTTCTGTGCCTACTGTGGGGTTCTCTGCAGCCCAGCATGGATTGAAAAACAGTGCCATGCTGTCTTGGCCAGGTGAGGCACCTCCTGCCTGCCCAGCAACAGTGGGGACAGTCTCTAGTGGGTTATGGAATAGAGAAAATCCCACACAACTTACTGATTCATTTGATGCACTGGCTGGGGAAATTTTTACCTACTTGCACGATTTCACAATGATTGCACATTTAATTCATACAACACAATTTTATTTTAAAATTCTTTGCTACGCATATAACACTGTTTAGCTTTAAGAAATACCACAAACATTAAGAACACAATAACTACATATATCAGAAACAATGCTCCAAATGCACTTCCTTCCCAAACAATGCTATAAGAATTAGTATTACAAAAACAACTACAATTACAACTAAAAGTT